>NC_140940.1:151931361-151990513 GCF_014529385.1 Adiantum capillus-veneris
TGCCATAAGAGATTTTACCTCTAATTTTTCGGGAAGTACCTTGGTTGAGAGTGTTGGTGCTGTGCAAGTGGGGCAAGGGCACAATCTTGTGTATGGCAGGAAGGGTGAAAAGAGGGTGTTTTATTGAGTACCAAGCAAGCAATCTTTGGCACAAGAAGATGTGAGTGAAAATGATGATTCTGAAGTTACCAATGAAGACAGTTCTGAAGATTCAGAAAGTAGCAATGTTTCCAATTCCAGTGATGAGGGTGAAGTGTCATTCTTGTTGTTGGATGAGGAGAGAGAGAAGTGGGTGAAATGTTGCAAGTGTCAGGGAATATAAATGCTTCGAGCAGTTTAGAGCAACTTGAGGAGTTGATGCAGCCTAAACAAGAATTCTAGTGAAGAAAGAGTTGATTCAAAATATGTTGAGTACCGATCTGACATAAGGAGAAAGAAGGGAGTACTTAACAATGTTGGAAATGTTTCCAAATCTTTTCATCACTTCATAGCAAGAAATAAGGGGTTATTGGAGATCCTGTGAAGATTGAACTAGTTGAAGGGCAAAGCCAATATGACAGAAACTAAGAAGGATGGGTAAGGAACAAATGAATAAACTTTTGGATGCAGAGTTCATTGTGCCAGTTGATAACGCTGAATGGGTGATCCCTGTAGTGGTCACTCCAAAGAAAGATGGGTGTTGAAGACTTTGCGTTGATTATAAGTCATTAAATGCAGTGACCAAGAAAGATCCTTACCCCTTACCTTTCATTGATCAACTTTTGGATGTCGTGGCTGGCTTTGAAAGATACCGTGTTTGTGATGGTTATTCAAGGTAATTTCAGCTTATCCTTGCTTATGAAGACCGAAAAAAGACTACTTTTATCACGCCATGGAGTTGTTTCTGCTTTTGTTGCCTTCATTTTGGGTTGACAAATAGGCTTGGATCTTTTGAAAGAAAAGTAGATTGGGTCCTTAACCCATTTGTTGGGAAGTTTGTCAAAGGATTCATAGATGATTTCTGTGTATACAGTTCAAGGAAAGAGCATGTTTCAAAAGCTTGAAATGACTTTTGCAAGGTATGCTGAATGCGGGGGTTAGCTGAACCCTAAGAAGTGTCATTTGGCGAAGCCAAGGGTGAAGCTTTTTGGACATGTGATTTCAGAAAATGGGATAGAGGCAAATCCAGAGAGAGTGGAAGCTTTATTATTGCTATCATCTCCAAAGGATACCAGCCACTTTCATACAGAAGGTTAAATATCTTTCTTGTTTCATACCTTTGGCATCATAGTTATTGTATCCATTGCAACAAACAGTTAAGAATGATCCCCCGGAGTGGACACGTGATTGTGAAAATATTTTTGAGAGAGTCAAAGAAGTTTTGAGTACACTATTCATTATGCAAGCTCCTGATTGGGAAAAGGAGTTCTATGTTAACCCATTAGTGGGAGACGATGCCATTGGGGCCATGTTGTTGCAAAAGGGGAAGGAATCTTAGTATATAAAGCGTGTTTCATTTTGCTAGAAAAGTAAAGACTCTTCATGAAAGAGACAACTTTGAAATTGAATTGGTGATGACCAGTATGGTTTATGCTTGCAAACGATTCAGACATTACTTGTTGCAAAAGTTGTATACTTTCCTCACCAACTATTCATTGCTTCCTCAACTGTTCAATAATTCAAATATATCAAAAACAATGATGAAATGGGTTATTGAACTTCAGGATTTCCAGTTCACCCTTTTGGTAGAAGAGAGTACTCGGGCTACCCTGACAAATTTACTCACTTATAAAGGTACTCTTGTTTTGGTTAAGGAAAAGGTGGTGCGAAAGAAGAAAGTCGAGACTCTTGCCATATCTGATGCTTCACTGTTATATTTTGATGGCTCTTATTGAAGAAGTCATGATGCTGCTTTAGGAGGCATTGTCATTTATGATACCTTGTAAGGAAATAAGGGCTGAAACTTGATGCAAAAACCAACAATGGAGCAGAATACATGGCTCTTGAAGGTGGCTTGCACATCTGTTTACAGCTGGAAATTAGATCAAAGGAGATGCCTTGTTGGTCGTGAAGCAAGTATTGGGAGTATGGAAGAATAATAATTTCAAACTAAAGAATTTATACTTCAAGGTGCAATCGTTGCTCAAGAAATTCGAAGCATGGAGGTTGCAGCATATTGAGAGGTCTAAAAATGAAGAAGCTCATGAGTTGCAACAGTTGTTCACCCTAGAAACCTCTGCTTTTCATGAATGATCCAGTAGGCTAGGGGGAGTTGGCAAGCTATGTCAGACATTTTTCTGATGAGCATAAAGTCATTAGATCATGCCAAAAAGATTGCCCACTAGCCTCATGTATATATTTGTACATAGCCCTGCAAGTCTTGGAAGTGACCATGTAAAACTTCATGTATAAAGGTGTGGTTTTGCCAGGCTTGGATGCTGATGTTTTGGGTTGTTTGAGTATCCAAGAAATGTTTTTTAATAAAAATTCTCAGCTGTGATTTATAGCTCATGAATTAGACTTCTGCATCATGAGTTATGAGCATCCGAAGTAGGCGGTCTCAACTTGGAAAGTCAGTGCAGCTGCATGCGGCCAAGGAAACTGGGACAACTTGATCATTTGAATTACAAATTCTGATATTTGTGAATTCTAGAAGTAGTTGAGAACTTGGGCTCCAAGCCGTTTGTTACGGTGTGTCATTCGGTGACCGGAGCTGCAAGTTATGCTTTGGGGAAGGTGTCCGAGAAGTTCTCCTACTTGAGGAAGAAACTGGAAATTTACATTTATTGGGCTTGAGGGAGTTGCAAGGATTGGGGAGGAAGTTGCCATGTGGCATGGGAATTATCCCACATGAGAAGGGAAAAGGGGAGAATGGGATATATAGGCTAAAGGGGGAACCCCCATTAATGTATCCCCCTTGTGTAGAGCTTGAGATGATGGGCTCGTGGGCTCTGGGGAGAGAGGGGTGCCTTTTCCAGTTGTCCACATTGCTTGTCCAGGCGCTTTGTCCCATTTTGGTACACATGACACTTGCCCCCACCCCATTCCCTTAGTGAAAGGATCAGCGACACCTCATTTTCCACCTAAAAAAGGCAAAAAATGAACCAATTAAAAGAGGCCTACAAAGAGAGCCTTGTCGACTGAGAAGAGATAGAAAAGTTTGGGGGATGAAAGATAAGAAAGCCCCATTTTCATAGCTGCAACACTTGCAGAGAGCTCATTTTTGAGCGAGAAAAAGTACACTCTCCTTTCGGGCAGCCATAACTTTTTCATTTTCCATCTTTTTTTTGCCATGGATACTGTACAGACATCTCCACGAGACGAGCTTCGTCATGATGTCCTCGGTTTATCCTAATTTCGAGTGTGTTTCATGCTAGAACGGTTTTTCATAAATCTCTATAGGTGTCTATCACAGGTGTTTTCGACGGCGTAATAGTTCTTCCTTTCGGTGGTGTGATTCCTGCAAGGCTATAGAGGCACTGGTTTTTCTTGTCGTTTGCACGCTAACAACGTGTCAGGCCACTGAAGAATGGGCTAACCTGCAGATCCTGCCGAGAGGCCTAATTCCTAAGTGAAGAAGCAGAAGTAGCAGAAGAAGTTTTACCAACCTGCAAGGTTTTGCCAAGTTGCCTATTTTTGTCAGTTGAGGAGGCTGGATGGGTCAGTTGTTACAGAGCTCGAGGATATGCATGGAGTTGCTACTGGCTTTTTTCACAAATTGCTGACGTATCAGGCCATTGATGAACGGAGCCAACCTACAGATCTCAGTGGACGGCAATCCTAAACCCTTTGAAGAAGGAGAAGTAGTAACAGAAGTTTTACCAACTTGCATAACTGAAGAAACAAAAGTCGTAGAAGAATTTTTACCAACTTGCAAAGTCTTTCCGAGTTGCCTATTTTTGTCAGTTGAGGAGGCCCGATGGGTCAGTTTCTACAGAGCTCGAGGATATGGATGGAGTTGCTACTTGATTTTGTCACAAACTGCTGACGTGTCAGGGAGCCAACCTGCAGATCTCAGGTGAGGGGCCTAAACGATAAGTGAAGAAGCATAAGTAGAAGAAGAAGTCTAACCAACCCTTTAAAGTCTTGCCTAGTTTTGCCTATTTTTGTCAGTTGAGGAGGCCTGATGGGTCAATTGTTACAGAGCTCGAGGATATGCATGGAGTTGCTATTGGCTTTTGTCACAAACTGCTTTCATGTCAGGCCACTGAAGAACAAAGCCAACCTGTAGATCCCGGCCAAGGGGCCTAAACCCTAAGTGAAGAAGCAAAAGTAGTAGAAGAAGATTTACCAACTTTCAAAGTCTTTCTGAGTTGCCTATTTTTGTCAGTTGAGGAGGCTGATGGGTCAATTGCTATAGAGATCAAGGATATGCATGGAGTTGCTACCTGCTTTTCTCACAAACTGCTGACGTGTCAGGCCATTAAAGAACGGAGCCAACCTATAGATCCTGACTGAGGGGCCTAAGCCTAAGTGAAGAAGCAGAAGTAGTAGAAGAAGTTTCACCAACTTGCAAAGTCTTGCCCTGTTGCCTGTTTTTGTTAGTTGAGGAGGCCCGATGGGTCATTTGCTACAGAGCTCGATGATATGCATGGAGTTGCTACTGGATTTTGTCACGAATTGCTGACGTTTCAGGAAACTAAAGAACGGAGCCAACTTGCAGATCTCGGCTGAGGGGCCTAAACCCTAAGTGAAAAGCAGAGAAGTTTTACCAACTTGCAAAGTCTTGCCGAGTTGCATATTTTTGTTAGTTGAGGAGGCCCAAGGGGAAGTTTCTACAGAGCTCGAGGATATGCATAGAGTCGCTATTGGCTTTTGTCACAAACTGCTAAATGTGAGGCCACTGAAGAACATAGCCAACCTGTAGATCTCGGTTGAGGGGCCTAAACCCTAAGTGAAGAAATAGAAGTAGCAGAAGACGTTTTAACCAACTTGCAAAGTCTTGCTGAGTTGCCTATTTCTAAAGAGGAGTTTCTTCCAACTTATGGGACCCCATCCGATGGGGCCCAAGAGACCTAAAGGGATTAAATTAAGTAGGGCCACACACTGACTCACACTCTATTTGCGTAAAAGGTGATGACGTGGCAATTGTACGAACAGCCTGCAAAGCGCGCCTACTGATGACATGGCAACCTATAGGGATTTCCATTTTTTACGTTGGCTTGCTGACGTTGCAGCCTATACGGATTTCCTTGATTTACACTGGTTGATTTTCAGTGCTATCTTTTGGACCAAATGCTTTTGAGTTTGAAGGCTTTGATGTAAACTGCTTTTCATAGGCGAAGGGCCTTTGAATATGTGTAGAGCGCTCATTCTCTAGCACGCTTTAGTGTGAAGGTGCAGAGCGCGACTACCGGTATTGTATTGAGTTCAAGTAATATAAAGAAATACCGAAAGGGGTTCCAAGGTTTTGGGCTAGTACTGTCTAGGGTGGAATTAGTGTGTTCTTTTCTATTGGCAGGTGGTGCCGGTCTTGTGACAGTGGTATTAGAACATCATACGTGTGCTTTTCTGAAAGCATACCGGTTCTACAAAAGAGCAGACAGAGCAAACTGACGCTTCCAAAGGCTACTGGAATTTTATTTGAAGAATCTTCGTGCTACGACCCGGGACTTATTAGCCACGCCCACCCTTCCTTCATCCCGCATCGGGCGCGCTCCCGTCTTCATCGCTCTATCTTACAAGGCATAAGCCATAAAGATCATTTGCAAGAGAAGGATCAAGGATTTGTTTTGAGCTACTGTTTTTCTTAGAGGTAGTGTCATACAGAGGTTGATGACTATACCTACCAAGCTGCACACTCCAAGGTCTTGGCAAGCTTTCAAGAAAATTTTTGCCTGAAGTTATATGGTTTCTGGCAACTTCTCGCAGAGTGGGGTATCCAAACATCCTTGCCATGGAAACCGTAGCAGATTATAACTTGAAATTTCTCGACATCTCTCAGTAGGTGTCTCTTCTCGAGTTGATAACCTTGGAGGTCTGGTGTGATTGCTATCTTGGGACTACCATTTCCGCCAGAGGAACATTGTCTGTCCAAGAGCGGATGGACCATGTGGCATGTTGTGGTCGGCTACGATCTTATGGAAGGAACCTAACCCTAATTTTTGGTGCAAGTTTTAGGATGGAAAGTCGATCTACTTTTTCAGCTTGATTGATGTCGAGATTGATTTTAAGTTTGAGTTCTATTTGAACTTGTTTGGTGATCCTGTTTGGAATTTCTTTGAAATGGATAGTATTTGTTTTGAAGATGTCTTTGTGCCGATTTGAAATGTTTCACTATGACTTTAATATTGGTTTCAATGATTGGTGATTTTACTTCCAGGTGGAGTAGTGTGAAATGCTGTTTTGATATGCTTGAAAACCTCAGAACGGCGCAGACAGATGTCTGCGGAGCGTTTCCTTGTATGCTAGAAAACTTTGAACGACGCAGACGGGATGTCTAAGGAGCGTTTGGTTGTACCAGTCCTCTGAACTCATGGCTCAGACCTTTTAAGGTTATTTACGATCGGAATGACGAGGTAGTCTTTGAGTAGCTTCATACCGTAGACCGTTTGTCTCGCGGGGGTGCTCAACGGCGTTGTTTGTTGTGTCTTGTAACATTCATATGTGAATATTTGTGTTGCATTGCGATGTGCCAACTATTGAATATTGCTTATTGGATGAGATACTTCTGGGAAGTCAACAACCCTGGAAATCAAAAGTTCTGATTTGGAATGAGACTCCTTATTGGATGAGATACTTTTGGGAAGTCAATGACCCAAGATATTAAGAGTTTCGATCTGGAATGAGACTCCTTATTGGATGAGATTTTTCTGGGAAGCCAACGACCCAACAAATTAAGAGCTTTGATTTGGAATAAGAAAAATGATTGTCCCTTGGAATGTCCCTCGGAATGACCCTCGGAAATTTTTGAGCTAACTTGAGTTGTTTTGCAGATATGTTGTATTGCGGACAATTACTTTCTTTCAAGAAGGAGGGATGTCACAAACTGTTGACGTGTCAGGCCACTGAAGAACGGAGCATACCTGCAGATCCCGACGGAGGGCCCTAAACCTCTAGGGAAGAAGGATAAGCAGCAGAAGAAGTTTTACCAACTTGCAAAGGCTTACCGAGTTGCCTATTTTTAAAGAGGATTTCAGGCCAACTTATGGGAACCCCGTCTGATGGGGCCCAAGAGAACTCAAGGGATTAAATAAAGCAGGAAAACACACACACTCACACTCTATTTGCGTAAAATATGATGATGTGGAAACCTATACATATGTTTGCTTTTTACACTGGCTTGCAGGCATGGCAGCCTGTACAGATTTCCGTGATTTACGTTGGCTGATTTTCAGCGCAAACTTTTGGACCAGATGCTTTTGAGTTTGAAGGCTTTTCATGTAAACTTCTTTTCATAGGCCAAGGGCCTTTAAATATGTGGAGAGGGCTCATTCTCTGGCAGGCTTCAATGTGAAGGTGCAGGGCGCGAGTATCAGCATTGTACTGAGTTCAAGTATTGTAAAGAAATACCGAAAGGGGCTCCAAGGTTTGGGGCCATTACTCTTTGGGGTGGAATTCCACCACTCCATGTCATGTGTGCTCTCTCTCTTTCGGTTCAGTTGTTATTGAAATACTTAAATTCGTTCAATCTGTTCTTTTCTATTAGCACATGGTGCCCATCTTGTGAAAACTTTTACCATGAGATGCTTTCAGCTGAGCCACAATTAGAGCGTCTAGATGCATGTAGAGACTAGGTTTGGGCAAAGATGCCTCGTTTAGTCCCTTAGGAGAGGTGAAAAAGGCTTGGGATGCCTATCCAGTTGGAGGAGCTTCATGAGGCCCTCATGGCACTTCCCTAGGGTAGTTGTCTAAGGGAGGATGGTTTGATTCCTAGCTTCTTCTTGGAGTACTGTGAGCTACTTGGTCGTGATCTTTGTAGTGATTACCAGCACTTTCTACACAGTGGAGAGATGTTTGGGACAACATGAGTGAGGGCTTGATCGATCTTATCCCCAAGAAGGGAGGCTCCTTGGATTCGGTAGTGGCATCCCATCACTATTTTCAACTCTGTCTACAAAATCTTAGCAAAGGCTCTGACTTTGATAATATAGCCACATCTCGAGAGCATTATACATGAGACCTAGACATGTTTTGTCAAGGAGCGTAGCATACATAATTTTTATCTTTTGGGATGCGTCTACCCTCGCACGTCTCTGAGGAGAGGATTTTGAGAAGGTGTATGACAGAGTTTACTGGGACTTCCTTGAGGGCATTTTGCACCGGATGGGGTTTTTGTGGGATCAGTATATGCTAGATCCACCACTTGGCCATTTAGAATAAGAATTGGGAAGTAGGTGTGTTATAGATCCACCACTTGGTTAGTATATTGAAGGCTTGAATTGTGGATCCATTTGTTGTTGTCTCCTAGATCCACCATTGGCCATTCTAACCATGCCTTAAATTTAGGTGCATTCAACACCTAGCCATCATAACACTTGTAATTTTACACAATGTTTGTCTGATGAGTAGATCCTAGATCCAACACTTGTAATTTTACACAATGTTTGTGATTAGTAGATCCTAGATCCAGCACTTGGCCATTTAAACTAACAATTGGGAAGTAGGTGCATCAAAGATCCACCACTTGACCATTATAACCAAGGCTTGAAATGTGGATCCAATTGTTGGTGTCTCCTATATCCATCACTTGGCCATTTCAACCATGCCTTAAAATTAGGTGCATTCAACACTTGGCCATCATAACACTTGTAATTTTACAGAATCTTTGTGGGAATCGTAGATCCTAGATCCACCACTTGGCCATTTAGACTAAGAATTGAGAAGTGGATGCATCAAAGATCCACCACTTGGCCATTATAACAAAGGCTTGAATTGTGGATCCAGTTTTGGTGTCTCCTAGATCCACCACTTTTGACCATTCTAACCTGTCTTAAAGCTAGGTGCATTCAACACTTGTCCATCATAACAATTATAATTTTACACCATATTTGGAGGATAAGTAGATCATAGATCCACCACTTGGCCATTTACTCGAAGAATTGGGAATTTAATGCATCAAAGATCCACCACTTGGCCATCATAACGAAGGCTTGTATGTGAATCCAATTGTTGGTCTAGTTCTAGATCCATCACTTGGCCATTCTAAACATGTCTTAAAATTAGGTGCATTTAGCACTTGGCCATCTTACCACTTGTAATTTTATACAATGTTTGTGCGATGAGTAGATCCTAGATCCACCACTTGTCCATTTAGACTAAAAATTGAGAAGTAGGTGCATCAAACATTCACCACTTGGCCATTATAACAAAGGTTTGAATTGTGGATCCAATTTTTGGTGTCTCCTAGATCTACCAGTTGTCCATTCTAACCATGTCTTAAAGTGAGGTGCATTCACTACTTGGCCAGCATACCACTTGTAATTTTACACAATATTTGTGGGAAGAGTAGATCCTAGATTCACCACTTGGTCATGTATACTAATAATTGGGAAGTAGGTGCATCCAAGATTCACCACTTGGTAATTATAACAAAGGCTTGATATGTGGATCCAATTGTTGGTGTCTCCTATTTCCACCATTTAGCCATTTTAACTATATCTGAAAGTTAGGTGCATCCATACTTGGCCATCATAACACTTGTAATTTTACACAATGTTTGTGGGATGAGAAGATCTTAAATCCACCACTTGGCCATTTAGACTAAGAATTGAGAAATAGGTGCATTAAAGATCCACCACATGGCCATTCTAACCATGTCTTGGGGCATTCAACACTTGGGCATCATAACACTTATAATTTTACAAAATGATTGTGGGCCGAGTAGATACTAGATCCACCACTTGGTCATCATAACACTTGTAATTTTACACAAGTTTGTGTGATGAGTAGATCCTAGATCCAACACTTGGCCATTTAGACTAAGAATTGGGAATTAGGTGCATCAAAGATCCACCACTTGACCATTATAACAAAGGCTTGAAATGTGGATCAATTTGTTGGTGTCTCCTGTAAAGAATGAGGATGCAAGAAGAGAGATACACAAGACAAGCACAAAGCACACAGAGATTGAAAGATTCTTCTTCTTCTTCACAGAAAAGAGAGTACAAAATGACTAAGTGCTAAAGCTGAAAAGTAGCACATATGTACATGCGGTCACTAAGTGTGAACTCACTAGAAGCGTACTAGGTTGGCACTATAAGTGTAGTCCAATTGTAGAATCACTGGCAGAGATCCTCTGTGTCAGTCACCTAACACGCCAGTGAGTAAATGCCGTAAGCGGCCAAGACCTGTAGTGGATGCCAGCTCAAGGTGTAGAGCTCGACATCTTAACACTCCCCCTCGAGCTCTGCATGTTGCAGAGTCCAAGCAAAGTCCGAAAACGTCTAAGCTTCTCAGATCCGAGGGCCTTGGTAAAGATATCCGCTATCTGCTCCTCTGTGTTGACGTAGACCATGTCGATGTCGCCCACCAACACTCGCTCTCGAACGTAGTTGTAATGGACATCTATGTGTTTGGTCCTGGCATGGAACACTGGGTTCCTAGCCAACTGCATGCTGCTGAGGTTGTCACAATGAATGACAATCTGCTGGTCCACCTGCACTCCCAAGTCCTCAAGTAATGTGCGTAGCCAAGCTACCTCGCACGCCGCAACTGTTGCACCCTCTGTACTCGGCCTTTGTGCTCGATAAAGCAACCGTAGGCTGCTTTTTGCTGCTCCAAGTAACAGCAGCACTCCCAAAAGAGAACATGAAGCCACTCGTAGATCTCCTATCAACAATGCTACCTGCCCAATCTGCATCTGTATACCCATACAATGCTAATGGTGCATATGCTGCATAGAACAATGCGTAGTCAAGAGTCCCTTGCACATACCTAAGTGTGCGTCGTACTCCATCCAAATGTGGCTTCCTCGGAAGCTGCATGAACTGACTCTCTAAGCCTACTGTGTAGCTCAAGTCTGGCCTCGTGATAGTCAAGTAGATTAGACTACCCACAATCTTCCTGTACATGTTGACATCCTCAACAACATCACCCTTCTCTGTACTCAGCTTTGCATTCACATCCAAGGGAATAGAAATTGGCTTACAATCAGCCATACCATACTTTGACAACATGTCCAAAGCATACTGTCTCTGTGATAGCCATACACCCTCTGGAGTCCTGATCACCTCAATGCCAAGAAAGTAGCGCAACTCGCCTAAATCTTTCATTTCAAACTCCTGTTTGAGAAGACCCTTCACATGGTCAATCCCCATAGCATTGTCACCAACAATAATAAGGTCATCTACATATATGGTAATGACCACAATCCCCACATCACTGTCACGTACATAGAGTGAATGATCAGCATGAGCTCTCCTAAAACCAATACTGACAAGATACTTGGCAATCCTGTCATACCATGCTCTAGAGCCCTGCTTCAAACCATACAAAGCTTTGAGAAGTCTGCATACATAATCTGGGTAACCTGGATCGACATAACCAGGTGGCTGATCCATATACACTTCCTCTTGAAACTCACCATTCAAGAAGGCATTATTTACATCCATTTGATGCATAATCCATCCTCTAGATGCAGCCACTACTATGACAGCTCTCACAGTCGTCATCTTTGCCATTGGAGCAAAGGTCTCCTCATAGTCTATGCCATACGTCTGTGCATAACCCTTTGTGACCATCCTTGCCTTGTGACGCTCAATGTTACCATCAGCCTTATGCTTGGTTTTATACACCCATTTACAGCTAATAGCTTTCTTGCCACTTGGCAATGGCACCAACTCCCATGTGTCGTCTGCTTCCAATGCAGCCATCTCT
This sequence comes from Adiantum capillus-veneris, assembly GCF_014529385.1. Taxonomy (NCBI): domain Eukaryota; kingdom Viridiplantae; phylum Streptophyta; class Polypodiopsida; order Polypodiales; family Pteridaceae; genus Adiantum; species Adiantum capillus-veneris. Next base: position 151,943,158 of record NC_140940.1, read on the forward strand.
TCATTCATTGCATCATCCCAATGCACATTTCCAACTGCATCCTCAAAACATGTGGGCTCCACATCCTGCATCACCTTAGCCATGTAGGCTTGGTGATGCGCTAGATACCCATCACAAGTCAATTTGTGAACTGGATTTCTGACTCTTTTAGATCTGCGCAGTCCTGGGTCACTCCTTTGCCCTCTAGCATCTTCTTGTACTTTCCTTACACCAGGTGTCCTGACAGCCGGAATTCCAAATTCCTCATCAAGACTTTGTTCAGAACCATCTGAATCCATGTCTACATGTGAAAAACCTGATGATGCATCAGCCATAAAGGGAGGTTCATCAACCTTTTTCTTTCCTTCTCGTGATACATTCCCTGTACCTGTTGGTGGAGTAACCTGCGTACGTAGTCTACCATTCCATGGTTTCTCAACAGAGCCACGAGAAGAGGACTCTTGTGGTCCACTCAAAACCTGTGACTGTGGCCTCACATTTTGTACAACCACATCATCTTTTACATCAGCCCCAATAGTGCCATGTGCATTGCTGTACCAGCTGCTCATCTCATCAAAGACTACATCTCTGCTCACTCGTAATTCTCGTGTAGTAGGATTGTAGCACCTGTACCCCTTTTGTTCAAGGGAATATCCCACAAGAATACATTTCTCTGCTTTAGGATCCAATTTCCTACGCAACTCATCTGGTACATGCACGTAAGCTATGCAACCAAACACTTTCAAGTGTGCCAAATCAGGCTTTGTACCTGTAAACTTATCCTCAGGTGTTACATTATGCATCGCAGCTGTAGGTGTCCTCTTCATAATGTACACAGCTGTATTTACAGCTTCAGCCCAGAAATGATGAGGCATGTTCTTCTCATTCATCAATGCACGTGCAACCTCTGCAATGTGCCTGTTTTTCCTTTCTGCGACCCCATTCTGTTGTGGAGTATATCTGCATGTAAACTGTCTGCGTATACCATGCATTCGCAAAAAATCTGAAAAATCATTGGAAAAGTACTCTCCCCCTCCATCTGACCTCAATGTCTTGATTTGCATATCTGTCTCCTTCTCAATCATGACTTTGAAGTCTTGAAAGTGACCAAACACTTCACTTTTGTTACGCATGAAGTAGACCCATACTTTCCTTGTATGGTCATCAATGAAAGAGACATAATACCTGCAACCATGTATACTTGCAGTATCGGTTGGACCCCAAACATTTGTGTGCACCACCTCAAGTGGCTTTTTACATACATTGCGCTCATGTGGAAATGAGCCCTTTGACTGTTTTCCAGACTGGCATGCTGCACACACTTTATGCATACCATCCACCTTGAATTTGGGCAAACCTTTTACAATATGTTTTGATTGCATGCTGCGCAATCTCTGCTCATTGACATGGCCAATGCGTTTGTGCCAAATGTCAACATCAGCCACAACACCTGTGCCCTGTGCAAATAATGCAGCTTTTACCTCAGGCATGTCTACATTCAGCGTAAACATTTTGCCCACACATTTGCCCTCTGTGATCAGCTTACAGCCATTCTGAAAATCTTCTACATAACAGCCATTTGGATTGAAGCGAACCTGCAAACCCTGCTCAATCATTTGTCCAACAAAAACAAGATTCTTTGTAATGTTTGGGACATGAAGTACATCTGCTAAGTACTTTGATTTCCCACTCTTCGTATTTAGAGGTATGTCCCCTACATGAGCAATGGGGTGAGCTGTGTCATCTCCTGTCTGCACATAGCCTGACACATCTGGTTTGCGCATATCTCTAAACCACTCTCCACGAGACGTCATGTGATTAGAGGCACCTGAATCCACATACCAAACATCATCTTGGGTGGAATTTTCTGCAGTCATTGTATTCATTACATGCTGCATAACAAACATGCGCTCGTTTTTGCTGTCATTTGCATCGCTGCTAGTAGATGCATAGTTTCCCTGTTCTCTCTTTCCACTTGCTTTTCCCTTTGGACAGTCACATGACATGTGACCTCTTTCACCACAAGTCCAACATTCTCTGCTATCTGGAGTATGTTGTTGCCTGCTTGATCCTGCACCACGACCTCTTTGACTCCCCCTGCCTTGAGACTGGTTTCCCCTGCCACCTGTATTGTTTTGATTTGATTGGCCTTCTAGAAATTGGCCCCTGCAACCCCTTGGGCCTCAACCACGACCTCTACCTCTACCTCTGTTGGAGTTAAAATAGAAGGCCTGTTCAGAATTATTTCTGCCATGAGAAGAAGATGTGTCAAGGTTCTTCTCCTCAAGAATAAGCATAGAAATCAAATCTTGGAACACGGGGATGTCATCTCTTGTATTCATGGAAGACCTAGAATGTACATACTCATCTCCTAGACCATCCAAGCATGCACGGAAAATGTCATCGTCTTCCACTGAGACTTTAATAGATCCAAGAGCCTCAATGATACTCTTGATCTTCAAGGCATAATCATTGATTGAGAGGTTGTTCCTCTTAACCTGATTTAGCTCCGAATTTAGTTGAAGCTTCCTGGCCTTGGTGTTCACCTCGAACACTCTGCCTAAGTTTCTCCATGCAATGGCGGGGTTTTCAGCATCCTGTAGATATCCCATCATGCCATCTGTGATGCTCATAGAAAGCCAATACATCACTTTGCTCTGGCCTTGTTGCCAGTCCCTCAAAGCTTTCCTTTGTTCTGCTGTAGCATTTGCCTCGGGAATCTTTGGTTCCTTTTCATTGTCTCCTTCTACATAGTCCCAATAACCTTTTCCTTTTAGGAAATTTTGTATTCTGAACTTCCATGCAGGGTAGTTATTTTTCTCAAGCTTCTCAGTAACAATCTGACTGAAATCGTCAGACATCTTGAAGCACTAAGACAAAATAGCTGCAATCTGCAAAAACCTGCAAATCTGCTGAACCTGCTATCGTGGTACCTGTAATGCTTTCTACACTCAACGAGTGTCCACAATCAAGCGTACATACAACCACTGTACTTGTTAGTAAATCTCTGTATACTGCACTTTGGAGACCTGTTCAGAAACTTGTGCATCTGGTCATGGATTGCGAACGAAGGGATTGTGATGCTCTTGCTCTCTTAGCCTCTCTTGCCTGCACCAGGCTCTGATACCATGTAAAGAATGAGGATGCAAGAGAGATACACAAGACAAGCACAAAGCAAACAGAGATTGAAAGCTTCTTCTTCTTCTTCACAATAAAGAGAGTACAAAATGACTAAGTGCTAAAGCTGAAAAGTAGCACATATGTACATGCGGTCACTAAGTGTGAACTCGCTAGAAGCGTACTAGGCTGGCACTATAAGTGTAGTCCAGCTGTAGAATCACTAGCAGAGATCCTCCGTGTCGGTCACCTAACACGCCAGTGAGTAAATGCTGTAAGCGGCCAAAACCCGTAGTGGATGCCAGCTCAAGGTGTAGAGCTCGACATCTCAACATCTCCTATATCCACCACATGGCCATTCGTGCATTCAACACTTGGCCATCATAACACTTATAATTTTACAGAATCTTTGTGGCATTAGTAGATCCTAGATCCACCACTTGGCCATTTAGACTAAGAATTGAGAAGTTGATGCATCAAAGATCCACCACTTGGCCATTATAACAAAGGCTTGAATTGTGGATCCAATTTATGGTGTCTCCTAGATCCACCACTTTTAGGCATTCTAACCATGTCTTAAAATTAGGTGCATTCAACACTTGGCCAACATACCACTTGTAATTTTACACCATATTTGTGGGAAGAGGGATATTCACCACTTGGTCATGTATACTAATAATTGGGAAGTAGGTGCATCCAAGATTCACCACTTGTCATTATAACAAAGGCTTGATATGTGGATCCAATTGTTGGTGTCTCCTATTTCCACCATTTGGCCATTTTAACCATATCTGAAACTTAGGTGCATTCCATAATTGGCCATCATAACACTTGTCATCTTACACAATATTTATGAAAAGCGTAGATCCTAGATTCACCACTTGGTCATGTATACTAATAATTGGGAAGTAGGCGCATCCAAGATTCACCACCTGGTCACTATAACAAAGGCTTGATATGTGGATCCAATTGTTGGTGTCTCCTATTTCCACCATTTGGCCATTTTAACCATATCCGAAAGCTAGGTGCATTCCATACTTGGCCATCATAACACTTGTCATCTTACACATGTACAATATTTGTGAAAAGCGTAGATCCTAGATTCACCACTTGGCCATGTAGACTAAGAATTCGGAAGTAGATGCATCAAAGATCCACCACTCTTTCAGTATAAAAAGGGCTTGAATTGTGAATCCAATTGTTGGTTTCTCCTAGATTGCTCACTAGGACATTGTAACCATGTCTTAAATTTAGGTCCATTCAACACTTGGCCATCATAACACTTGTAATTTTATGCAATGTTTGTGGGATGAGTATATACTAGATCCACCACTTGGAGATTTAGACTAAGAATTGGGAAATATGTGTATTATATTTCCACCACTTGGCCAGTATAATGAAGGCTTGATTTGTGGATCTACTTGTTGTTGTCTCCTAGATCCACCAATTAGCCATTCTAACCATGTCTTACATTTAGGTTTATTCAACACTTGGCCATCAAACACTTCTAATTTTTCACAATGTTTGTGGCATGAGTAGATCCTAGATCCAGCTTGGCCATTTAAACTAAGAATTGGGATATAGGTGCATCAAAGATCCACCACTTGACCATTATAACAAAGGCTTGAAATGTGGATCCATTGTTGTGTCTCCTATATACACAACCATGCCTTAAAATTAGTCGCATTCAACACTTGACCATCAAAACACTTGTGATTTTTAGTTGTGGGAGCAAAAACCGATGCACCAAAGTTCAAAAATGAATTATAAGAGAAGCACTTGGAAAGCTAGAAAGGCGTGTATGAAAGCCAGGAATGAACGAGAGCAAACAGCTCTATCCGAGGAGTTAAAACTTACAAAGGATAGATTAGAGCGGTTAGAGGATCTAGCTACTAAGCTCACACACCACGGCAACCATAACACCCAAGGAAATAGCAGAGCCCAAAAGTGCAGGATCAGGAGGATCTGTACTGGCAGACAATAACATAAATGAGCAGTTGGATGCGCTTCTAAAAGCTTATGAAGCCAAACTTAAAAAGAACCAAACCCAGGATCAAAGGTGGTGACTTATCCATATGCGGAAATAGAAAAAGAAAGGTTGGAAATGTATATAAAAGATGATCGAAATAGCTTAATCATTGATGGAAGACCCGCTGGTAAACCTACAAATTTGCATGAAGCACCGGCTCCAACCCCTATCCATCCAACTTTAGAGAGAACAAGTAGAAACAAAGGAAAGACTCACTAATGCCTATGAGTCCAAAGGAGAGACTATCATAGTGCCAAATACAACAGAATGAGGCAAGTGACGGATTCCAGCCTAAAACATTGACAGAAATGGGTAAGGATTGTAACGGTCTAGATGATCTTGGAAGCAAATCCGTGAGGCCAACGAAGCTAATAGGATGAGTAACCACATGAATAGCACGAGAAAAGAAAATAATGTAATCTTACCTCCTATTGAAGAATTTCAAGCAAGGTCACATATGAACTTGAGATACATTCACAAGGGGGAGACCAGGAATCAATTAGTTCGGGGCACAGCCAACCAGACTCACTGAAAACTTTACCCTCTTACCTGGAAGAGTATAATCCAAGTCTGAAGTGAGAGCAATCCCATCTCAAAGACTTTCTTCTAACAAAGTGATGGATTCACAAGGATTGATTGAGTTATTGTCCACCCCGGTTGCATGCACAATCACATCAGCAGAACTCCTAAGGTTACGACCAAACATGTGGACCACATTAGGTAAATGCCTAGAAAAATTTTGGAGTGAAAGAACCCCCACTTGAGGCTACAGGAAGGGATCAGAGAGTTGGATAGGCCTTAACTAAACACTAGGCTAGTACCATTAAACAAGGTTGGAGAGTATTGCGAGGAGAAGATGGAAACACCACGCTACCAGTAGAATTCCAAGGAGTAGTTTCCAAAGCTATTCTTGACAGTGGAGCGGGAGTTTCAATCGCCACCAAGGAAATCCAGAAAATGTGGGGAAAACCAGCTTTAAGAGCTACCAGAATGAAATTGCAATTGGAAGATGGGTTCATGGAGAAGCCTCTAGGACTCTTAAAAAAGTGATTGTTACATCGTGTGGAATCGAGTATGAGTCGATTTCGAAAAAAAGAACAATTATGAGATCATCTTGAGAAGGCCATTCATGCGACAATTGAAGATGGTCTAAGATTGGGTTACGGCCACATATACCTCAGACATGGCGAGACTACAACTAAAATACACCTGAAAGACCATAGTTACAAAGATGTGAACCAAACACCTGTGGAGGAGTTTGATTCAGCTACAGTAGCAGGATCGAAACTCCCAGCATGGTTAGGGCAACAAAAAGAACTATGGATGTGCGGAGCTTCACATTGTGGAAGCTTAAGAAGAGAGGAATGCGTCTTAGAAAGAGCGATAGAGGACAAGGAGTATATTCCGGAACCTTTCCCTGAAGATGCCTTGGAACCTCTAGAATGGGAACACATACTAGAAAGATTGGATATCTGTACCGTTACAGATAGTCCAACAACAAAATTTTGCGATAAGGATGGCTATGATGTGCTACCCTATTACATGGTAAGCATTATACCAGGAAGATGAGACGATAGAACCACCAGGACAAGAAGAGTTTTATAACTCATCTGAACATTTGGAAGTAAATGATGATGCAGATAATGAGTGTTCAGAAACCTCAAGTGAGCGTGGAAGGGAAACCAAGAATATCAAGTTTTATAATTTTGCCAATCAGCACCCTAGACGCTAGGAACGCTATAGGAGGAAACGAGCTGGAAACAAAGTGAGAGAGAACCTGATGCCCAGGATAAAAGGTACAACTCACTATTTGATGCTTGTAAAAGTAGAGGATTGTGTAAAAGATCAAATATCAGGAAGATTCTCAAAAGATCGAAGGGAAAGAATGCGAGAGGAAATAAAACAGGGACGAAAAGCTAAAACAGAAACAAAATCGCAAAAATCTCAAAAATCAGAAAAAGAAACAACAAAAGACCAAGAGTGGACCAAACTGGAGCGTAAACAGAAATACCAAGAACTGAAACGGTCTTTACGTGAGATATGGACTACTGAAGAAGATAGTGATGGTAAAGGGGATTCAGAGAAAGGAAACATGAATGTACCATCACACTATCGGAAATTTACCATCCAGGACAAAAAAATCATCATGACGCCACCAGTCAGGGAAAGAACCAACCAAGAATCTTACGATGGGCCAGAAAATGCAAAAAGAATAGACCTCGCGGAACCAGGTGAAAAGCCTCATCCGGTCTATATAGCAAACGATTTAGAGCCTGAAGAAGAAGAATGGCTAACACAACTTCTAAAGAAATATAAAGATGTGTTTGCATGGTCCTATAAAGACCTCAAAGGAGTTGATCCATCGATATGCCAACATACAATTCCTTTGAAATCGGATGCAAAACCTAGCAAACAACGTCCTTATACATATAATGACACATTTGCTAAACGAATTAAAAAGGAGATTGATAAACCGATGGAAGCTGAATTCATCTATGAAATCGAACAGACAGATTGGGTGTTGCCCATTGTGGTAGTTCCCAAAAAGAATGGAAAACTACGAGTGTGTGTAAACCTCAAAAAGGTAAATGCAGCCACCATAAGGGATAATTATCCCTTGCCAATCACAGAACATGTACTTCAGCGGGTGGCCGGATAACGGGCTTATTCCTTTCTGGACGGGTTTTCAGGATATAACCAACTAGCAATAGGAATGAGGATCAACACAAAACAGCGTTTGCCACAGAATGGGAAAATTATGCGTAGCGAGTTATGTCGCTTGGCTTAACTAATGCCCCATCTACCTTCCAAAGGTTAATGACGCACGCGTTCAAAGAATACCTAAGAATATTCTTAGAAATATACATGGATGATCTTTGTGTACACTCTCTTCTACGAGAGGAACATATTGACCATTTGCAGAAGGTATTTGAAAAATACAGGACATATCGAATCTGCCTTAACCCGGAAAAGTGTATATTTATGGTTAAGCAAGGCCGCATCTTAGGACACATTGTCTCAAGAAACGGCATAACCACTGACCTAGACAAAGTCAAAGTCATCGTAGACCTACCTAGGCCTACTAATGCGAAACAAGTGCAATCCTTCATGGGAGACTGCGGATATTATTGAAGATTCATATACATATATGCGGTCATCGCACAACCTCTGTATCGTTTGCTAGTCAATTTGGATTGGACCGAGGAGTGTGAAACTTCATTCCAAAAGCTGAAGGAAAACCTTATATCAGCACTTGTACTTAAAGCACCGGATTGGAAAAAGATATTCCATGTTCACATTGATGCTTCTGCATATGCAATCGGGAGTATTCTGGCTCAACCTGGAGATGGAACAATGGATTTTCCAGTGTGTTATGCAAGCCGACAGATAAACAGTGTGGAAAAGAACTACACAACCACCGAACGAGAAGGGTTAGGAATGATTTATGTTGTAAAGAAATTCCGGCATTATTTGCTGGCAAATTTTTTTTTGTTCTTTACAGATCATCAAGCTCTTTTGTATCTGGTAAATAAACCATGCAATACAAGGAGAATTGGACGCTGGTTAATCATATTGCTAGAGTTTGATTTCACAGTGGTGGTCAAAAAGGGTAAAACCCATCTACAAGTGGATCATCTTTCAAGGATACACAACGGGGAAGCTCTTGAAGGAGTAGATGATGACATACCAGATGCTTATCTTTTCAATGTTGAAATGATACCCAAATGGTCACACGAAATTGTTAGCATTCTTTCCTTTAGAAGTAGGTTTGATAATACGAAGTACAGATCCAAACAACAAAAAAATCGACAAAAAAAAAAACTTCCAGTTGATAGCAGGACGGTTGTATCATCTAGGATCGGACCAAATCCTACAATTATGTATAAATCCGGAAGAATTCGAGTGCTACCTTAAAGAAGCACATATCCAGGATTGTGCATTTCATTGTTCAACAGTGAAAACACACCAGAGACTGAAACAGTTAGGGGTTTATTGGCCAACTATGTATGCGGACACACATTCTTATGTTAGCAATTGTACTATATGTAGTGCCAAACGACCAGTGGATCACGCGACATTGTTTCAGGTAAACATTGCACCTGCATGGAGTCAATATATCATTGATTTCTTAACCACCAAGACGTTTCCTGAGAACATCACAAGAGCACGGAAAAGGGCTATAGAGCTAGAAGCTCGTGACTTTCAGTTAATTGCAAACCAACTCTATAAGAAAGGACAATCAACTTAGAATTTGTGCAAGTGAAAGCGAATACCTGCTGATTCTAGAACATGCACATATCGGAATAAGTGGAGGCCATTTTTCGGGCGATAAGACGGAAAAATTGTCTTAACCGCAGGTATATGGTGGCCTACATTGCACATGGATGCTGAAGAGTTTGTAAAGCGCAGTGATGCATGTCAGCGCACCAAGGTGCCGATAAAGAGAGATGAGATGCCACTACGGCCAATGATGGGAGCAAGAGCATTTGCAAAATGGGGCATTAATTTTGTGGGACCTATCTCACCCCCTGCATATTGCACCCATACCCAATATATCATTGTGGCTACGGACTATCGCACGAAATGGGTCGAAGCCAAGGCAACGCAAAAAGTAGATGCACACACCATTGCACAATTTTTGTATGAGAATTTTTTTGTATGATACGGTTTACCAATAGAAATTGTCAGTGATCGTGGGACACATTTTCTTAATGAAGTCATTGAATATCTGCTAGTGGAATTCATGGTCATACATAGGAAATCTGCTCCATACCATCCACAGGCCAATGGACAAGCCGAGGCCACAAATAAAACACTATGCACGGTTCTCACTAAAATAGTGTCAGAGTCAAGAACAGATTGGGATCAGCAACTACACTCAACACTATGGGCATACAGGGTAGCTTACAAAACATCGATAGGAACAACACCGTACAACATGGTGTTTGGCCTAAATGCTATACTACCCATAGAGTTTTTAATTCCAACTCTACGAGTAGCGAAACGCTTAGAATGGACAGGGCATGAACTCTCTTCAAGAATAGATGATCTTGAAAAGCTAGATGAACTCCGCTTGAGAGCTGTAGCTTGAATCTATGCTAAAAAGAGAACACAAAAAGAGTTTTTTGACAAGCATGTGCGCACTAAAAAGTTCAAAACAGGTGATTATGTACTTGTTTATACTTTGAAGCAACATGCCAAGAAACTTAAAAAGATAGGGATGGGACCCTTTGTGATTAGTGATCGATCACAAAGCAGAGCTGTCAAGCTTGCTACATTAGCAGGTGAAGAAATGCCGAACAGGATTAGTGGATGTCGGCTGAAGAAATATCATCTACCACTCACACAGGATATGCTTCAACAAATTCATCAAGGAAAACAATGAATGAAGGAAAAACAGAGAGTACGAGAGGAAGCTCAAGCAGAAGCAAAAGACGCATTACAAAACCAAGACTTCTGCGACAACAACAACAAAGTGGAGCACCATTGCAAATCAATGCCATTCGACTAACGAAGTTGGATGAAGACACAGTGGAGCCAATAATTGCAGTCAAAGTGGGTAGCAATCAAGTTGAATCGATGGCATTGCTTGATTCTAGAGCTCAAGCAAATTTGATCTCTTACGGATTATACCAACAGCTCAAATCCACAAGTCAACTTCATCATACTCCTCAAGTGCTGGAAAGTAGTACATCACACTCATTGAAAACATTGGGATGGACTATATTGCATGTACAAGTACATCAATCTATTTTCCCACAAAAATTTTATGTGGTCGGAGATGAAAGCACACAACACCCAATGTTGTTGGGACAACCTTGGCAAAAAGAGTACAATGTGCAGATAGATTGGAATGCGAATGCAGTCAAAATTCAGCATGCACAAGAACAACAGGTGATAGCATTTGCTCAGCAATACCAGAATAATCAGCTGCCAGCAATGCAATCACTAGCAAAAAAGCCAAAAGCAAGAATGCCACCAAAGAACAATATGATACCCAAGGCCAACAGACAGGTAAAACCCAACCATGCTAACTACATACATACAACGTCACCGACCACAATGCAAAGATCTAGATTACCAAAACAAGGGAAACAAGTATGGATGTGGAAGGATAGAAATGACATGGCAGACAAGAAACAATGCAACGAAAGAATTCAACCGAAGCCGATAGTTCAACCAAAAACCAAGGGCATAAAATAGATATGAATCCCAAAGAAAATGCTCAGCAATAACCCAAATGTTACTCGCATTTGGATACCAAAACAAAATCAAAAGGAACTCCCTTCAGTACAAGCAACAACGAAAGGCAGACAGCTGCATTTGAAAAAGGACAACCGACTTAAGTGGATGCCGATCCGCAACAAAAAGTGGCAACCAAGGAAGTAGCAAAACACCTACAGAAACCGGCAAAAACAAGCTACCATTGGATAGCAAAAGAAATACGGTCCACGGCCATTCTGGCCAAGCCAATCCTCTCTATAGAAACAACTACGATTATATCAACAGTAGCGGCAAAGCGACTGCCTTTTACAAAAAAGACAATTAAACAGAGAGCAGTAGAGTTACAGCTATTACTTGCAAAGAAAACAGGAAACCTCGACAGCGAATGCCAATAAGCATCTTGCTTATTCCCTTCTCTTGCACAACATTAATTTTTCCATGTAGTGACCGAGTATGCATAAATTAGGGCCACATTAACCAGCCAAGCATTAGCACAAATTTTTCAACCTATGCATGGCACATACTCCGAGGTGATACCTTGTCGTCCGGCAGGACTCCGCTAGGAGAGGGGGAGGCATTCTCAAATGCAAAACCAATAGCAGAAAGAGCAAAAAAGGGCATGATTTTTGACTATTTTAAGGTTTTTGTTTGATTGCGAAATTTTCTGGACTAACCCAAGTATATATGTCCTTATATAGCATGTATCTATAGGTACATGGGGCAAAACGCCAAATCAAGCCCCTAGGTGTGTGTATATAAGTAGAAATAGCTATTTTTTGGGCAAAATATTGTTAAAACGGAGAAATCCGGCCATAAAAATTGCATGTGAGTGTATATAATGTTTTACGGTGATGTTTGTGATTTATTATGATTCTTGGGATTTTTTGGGTTTGATTTTCTATTTTCCTTTTAATTTTGCTAATTTTCGGCAGAAAAACTTCAAAAATACAAAAAGCAGGTGAAAAATGGTCGTAATGAAAAACAAAAAATATGGGGATGATCAGTGACTATTGGACAACCTATGGTACAGTGGGAGTGCAATTATGAGACTGGACGGAAAGCGTGTTTTGGTCAGGTTTTGACCGAAATGCCAAATTTCTAGTAAACAGAGCAAATGGAGTCCAAATCAAGAAATTTTTGAGTCTAAACCGCATCTTGCAAGAAGTTGGGAGCACATGTCAAATTTCATGAAAAGTGGTTCGGGGACCTCCATTATAAGAAATTTTCACCTCATTTTTAGCTCATTTTCACTATTGACCTTTTGGAGAGAGCTTCTGCCACCTAGAGCGAATGGACCTTCCAGCAGCTTCTACGACACACGCACAACTACCCGACGGGCTTCATACATGAGAGGTAGGCTCACCACCTTGATCTTTTTGCGCATGTTTGTCGTTTTGTCGCGAAAACTAGCGTAGGGTTCACACACAAAGCGGGCGGTAGAGACCTACAAGTAGAGGTGGCGACCTAATGGCTAAACCAAAAGCAACGAGACTTCATCGGAAGCTTACTCTAGCATAGTAGACCAGTCTTGGATATCCAAAGGTAGTACAAAACCATTGGGAAAAACCCTAATTCCTAGAATCCCGCAAGAGGCCACCAAATGGGAAATCGACGAAAAGGCGTCCGAATGCTACCAAAATTCATGGTTCCTAGGAGCATCTCGACATGCTCGACAAGTCTATGTGACCCACATGACCAAAAAGTGACCCAAAGCGGTACTAAACTTCAGAAACGGCATCAGACACACAAAGCGTCAAATTGCTCTCGTGGCCAAACCGCATGCTCGTTTGCCACCAAACTTCACAAGCGGCTTTCCTAGACTATCAACAACCAAGTCCTATGGTGGTAGACCACCACAAATCATCGAAGACATGTAAACGCAACCATGGGTGCTTCTAGAGCGACAAATTTCCAAATGAAGCTCCGGTGAAGCCAAAGTCGACAAAAACCATACGGCAAGGATCCCCAAGGGATCGGGAATCTATGGAGACCAACATCAAGAAATTTCATCGCCAAAAAGCACTCCAAAAGTCAGAAAACTAGCATGTCAAGTATCACCCAATTCTGATGAAAAAGACATCCTACGCATAGGATGTCTAAATGGAAAATTTTGGCCAGAATTGCACTATGAGCACATGCACAATTTCACAAGTTACTTTTAAGCTTTATTTTCAATTTTCAAGTCATTGGATAGTTAAAACTCTGTTTCTCAGCTAATATGGAAAAAACGCTAACTTCGGACTACTGAGTGCAACAGGATCTATGGTAGCCGCGAAGTCACCGGCAAATAAGAGAAGAATGACCATTAAGGATCACCTAGAAGAAGTGGAGCCCTTCGTCATACTGGAAGGAACACTAAAGCCCACCAGCACATGGATCCAAGAAGATCTGCTAGAGTCCAACGACCTAAAGATCTACCAAGGAGTGTTCAAAGACACTGAAGGGAATGTGATCGAGCTACCAATGCTACCGCGGGAACTCAATGAGTTCGTAAGAAGCAAGATGGCCGGGTACTTGGAGAAGATTGATCTCCACAACTATTTTGAAGCAGTGCCAGCACGGGTTGATAGAAAGAGAGTCTGGGAGTTTGTGACGACCATCAAAGAAGATGGAGTGGCCAGAGTAATCGATCTGCAAGGCAAGCCAGAAACAGAAATAGTCATCACCGAGCAAGTTGTAGCAGATGCACTAGACCTCTCCGACTATTTTGAAGCAGTGCCGGCAGGGGTTGACATAAAGAGAGTCTGGGAGTTTGTGATGACCATCAAAGAAGATGGAGTGGCCAGAGTAACCGATCTGCAAGGCAGGCCAGAAACAGAAATAGTCATCACCGAGCAAGTTGTAGTAGATGCACTAGACCTCTCCAACTATTTTGAAAGCAGTTCCAGCAGGGGTTGACATAAAGAGAGTCTAGGAGTTTGTGACGACCATCAAAGAAGATGGAGTGGATTTCCACAACTATTTTGAAGAAGTGTCAGCAGGGGTTGACATAAAGAGAGTCTGGGAGTTTGTGATGACCATCAAAGAAGATGGAGTGGCCAGAGTAACCGATCTGCAAGGCAGGCCAGAAACAGAAATATTCATCACTGAGCAAGTTGTAGCAGATGCACTAGACCTCTCCAACAAGGGGGATAGTGTAACTAAAAGAAGGGATGAGGTCAAGGTGTACACTGAGAAAAAAGGTAACTACACCTTTGAAGATATTGCCAACCCAAGAGTGGCAATCATGAGTCATTTGTACAACCAATACTTCCATATGTGTACGAAGAGGCCACAAAAGAACAGAATGCCGCCAGGAGCATTGCCACGACATTCACTTGGGCAATGATGAAGAGCACTCCAAAGATAATCAATTATGCAACATATATACATGACAACCTAGTGAAGATGGGTAACAAGAAGCCCACATATATTGTGCCAGGAGAACTAATCACTAAGGTGATTTATGGGGCATTGCACGCAAAAGGAAGATGTCCTGACCCCCCGTCACAAAACGACTGGTTGAGGCTTAAAGAAGACGATCCACAAAGAGGACGAGCCACAAAGAGCACCAAGGGTTGCCACAAGATTGAAAAGACGGCTAGAGCCTGTTCAAGAAGAGCAGCCAGAGCAAAATAAGGGAAAGAAATAATTTGCCCAAGTGCCAGCAAAAGAGACAAAGTCACAAAAAGCGGCAAGACTAGAGTGGTTGATGGAGAGCTTCAAAGCAGAAAGGGCCCTTAAAGGCGATTTGAGTGAACTCTGGAAGCCGTCTCTAGAAGCAATGTCTGGATCATCCCGAAGGGTGCAACGGGATAGATTCGAAGATTACATTAAAAGTTTTGAGATTCTTGATGCCGCATCAGAAAATATCCAATTGTGCCTTTTACAGAAGAGGAAGTGGAGCATATACGACAGAAACTGCTAGACGAGCAATAGAGCCAAGAGAGAGAAAGAAATACAAAGGCAGACCAAGATCTAAAGAAAAAGCCTACATCTCTACCGGCCAGCCCTGAGTCCAGCCAACCCCCCTCACCACCTCCTAGAAGCCCTCCACAAGAAGATAAAGAGGAGGAAGACAAACACAAAGGCCACGAAGAGACCAAGAGAGAACAAAGCCAGGAAAGGGAAGAGGTTAAACCCAAAAGTGAGGAGACAAAGTGAAATGAAGCATACAACACATTTCTGGACTTGCTAGTTGCAGGATACACAAAAGAAGAAGCTGCCACAGTCGCATTCGACTTGGAAGCAGAGGGACTAAGGAACAAATGCAAAGAATCAGGTTAGTAGAACTAAAAGAGATGGCCACAGATACAATGGACCTGCACCCGCCCTCCAACGATTGGGATGTGGTAATGACAAAGTTAACTGGGTTAAGAATTGTAGTCCATGGCCTCAGAAAGGGAGATGGCAGCTCTCAAGGCCACTAAAGTAAATATAAAGCTGGAAGTAGACTCTCTACAAGGACAAAGTCAAAGGCATAAAGAGAGAGAAGCGGAACTACAGGCCACTCTAGCAAGGGCATTGCAAAGATGCCAAGAAATGGAAAAAGAAAATCAGGTAGCATCCCAAAGAATGCAAGGAGTTGAAGAGGAATGTAAGCAACTCGGATAGATGCCAAGAGGGAAAGGGATAACTTGATCCTACAACTGGCTGAGGAGTCTAAAGAGGTTGAAGCAATGCAAAACGCCAAAGAAAAGGCGGAGATAGATCAAGAAGCCAGCCAGGATGAGGTCCTTGAGCTCAAGGACCAGCTCAAAGTGAAAGATCAAACCATCCAGAGGCTGCGGGCATCTCCTACCAGAGTCAGGGCTACTAGCTCGACTCACATCACTACGGAAAGACAAATGTATGAAGAACAGATGCAAGAACTTCAGAAAGAGCTGACTCTAGATAAAAAGCAACGATTGATGATGGCAGAGGGGTCAATTGTTATGCAAACACGAATGGAAGAAGACCAAAAAGCCATGCAAGAAGAATTAGAAAGTATCAAAAGAAAGCTCGAGGAGGCGGAGAAGATAAACGCCGAGCTGAACGACCTCCTCGTGAATATGGGCGAAGAAGTTGAAACAGAAAAACAGAAACTTTTAAAGAAGATTGAGGAGCTGAGAGGACAGCAAGCCGGAGAGCAAGAGGGCACAGGGCCAGCAACCAATGAAGGCATAGATTTAGAAAATGTGGCAGATCTTGTGGACACACCTATGCAAGAGGAAATCCTAGAAGGATCCTCTCAAGAGCCACAAGATCTAACACAAGAAGAGGAGGAAAAGCTGCGTAAAGCAATAGAGGTGGAGATCAGAGAAACGACTAAGGAAGCCTTGGAATGGGAGCAGAGGGTTTTCAAATCCATGACTATCCAGAAGATCGACGCCAGCAACCTCAGGCGTGAATGGCTTCAACCCTCTCTCCATATCCTTTGTTGAAATATGAAGCCGCCACCATCAATAAGAGGATTAGAGAAGAGCCAACCGTGCCACTCTACAATGTAGATATCTCCCAACCAGAAGGGGTCAGGCCAATAGTCGACTCTCAGCCAAAATGGAGGAAGGCTTGGCTGACGAAGTACCCAGAAAACCTAATCCATATGGTAGAGGCACCGAAAAACATCAGATACAACCTCAGCTTTTGTCCTCTACCAAGGATCAGGACGTGGAAGGCCCAGGAGATATTACAAATGAGCCAACCCACTTGGCTGAATTATCCTAAGCTGCCGGGCTTGAAGGCAGGTGAGAGAATAAGTGTCCAATACATGGTGAAAACCCTAACGGGCGCCATCAAATTGTTCACTGGCTCACCTGATCTTACATGCATCATGCGAAAAAAAATCTGCAAAACTCTTCTAGCAGTATTTGAGACATTCAAGCCAGGCTAGGTGACAGACAGTATCTTCTTCTTCCAAGATACTTACAGATGTGCCTATGATCTGTCTGGTCAGTCTTCCAAGGAGGTGATACATGCGTTGTATTAAAGGATAATGTTTCTACCATTCTATCACCTCCAGGCCTTTGAAGAAGCGTTCTACACCGGCTTCTTCACAATAAACACTGATATTTTCGGCCCAACAATGATGAATCTACATGCAAGATAGGAATCACTGATCAAGATGCGTGAAACCATACGATGAAGAAGCAACTCAGCGGCCATGTTGAGAACGACATGAGCAAGGAGAGCGGGAGTGTTAGAAGCTCGACACACCCCACGGAAACTAACTACTCGGAAGATTATCATTTTTTGTAATTATTCATTTATTGAGGAAACCTAATTTTTCACCTTGTAAATATTGGGGCTTACAGAAGTTTCCAGATTATATCCCAGCTTTGATAGTTAGATTGAGTAGATGGTTGATTTGGAACTTTGGGGTTTGAGAATTGTAAGGTATATATAGCACTTTTTGACCTTAATGAAGAAACTTTTTGTCATTTTTAAAAACAAGTTTTGAAGTCTGTGAGTGAGCGTATTGTGTACGAGAGAGAGTGTGAGCTTCATCTTGATGCTACGTGTGCACCGGTGGTCGGAATCGAGTGCGGCGAAGCGCAACGTGTTGCCCCCAACGAGAGCTACGCGCCGATACCTACATTGCGCGCGTACGGTCCGGTTTTGCGAGCTCCTTCCACGAGCTTCATCTGGTGATTTGGTGAGCATACGTTGTCCGATTTTTCATTGCAGCATATCCACGCGTTCACATTGAGTAGAACTACACATTATGCACTTTAGATTTCGAAAACGAAGACCTGCAAATTTCGGCTAGACATCCTCCGTGATTTTGCACTGGGTGTTTTGGGTTGGGGTTTTGGTTCATAGACCTTAGGGAGAGCGACCTATTGGTGATAGTAGGGTATCCTTCAAGTTCTATGGTGTTTCGAGATTATTTGATGGGTGTTCGGCTCTAGACAACGTTGTAGGACGTTTCCTCTTATGCACTCTTGAAGGCTGTGACTTAGAAAATTGGTAAAGACCTCAGTAGGAATTAGTTAGGAGTCGTTCGTGACACCTTATACTTTCTTCCACGCGCCTGCGGGTCGAGCTTCGTCCTTAGCTCACAAATCTTGTTAGGTGAGTTCTCGCGTGTGCTGACGTCCGTCGCGACGTATACGTCCAACACCCTCCAAGCTTGGGGATGAGCCGCCCTTCGCTTTCTCTCTCTTTTTCTTTCTCTACCTCTCTTTCTCTACCTCTTTCCCTCGATCTCTCTCTTTCTCTCCATCTCTTTCTCTATCTATCTTTCTTTCTCTCCCTCTTTCCCTCTATCTCTCTCTTTCTCTCCCTCTTTCCTCTCTCCATCTCTTTCTCTATCTCTCTTTCTTTCTCTCCCTCTCTCTTTCTCTACCTCTTTCCCTCTATCTCTCTCTTCCTCTCCCTCTTTCCCTCTCTCTCTTCTTTCTCTCCCTCTTTCCCTCTCTTCTCTCTCTCTCTCTCTCTCTCTCTCTCTCTCTCTCTCTCTACCTACTCTCTCTCTATCTCTCTCTCTCTTTCTCTACTCTCTTTCTCCTCTCTATCTCTCTCTTTCTTTCTCTCCCTCTCTTTCTCTATCCTCTCTCTCTCTCTCTCTCTTCTTTCTCTCTATCTCTCTCTCTTCTCTCTCTCCCTCTCTCTCTTTCTCTCTCTCTCTCTCTATCTCTCTCTTTCTCTCCCTCTCTATCTACTCTCTCCTCTTCTCCTCTCTCTCTCTCTCTCTCTATCTCTCTTCTCTTCCTCTTTCCCTCTCACTCTCTATCTCTCCTCTATCTCTCTCTCTTTCTTTCTCTACCTCTCTTTCTCCCTCTCTTTCTCTCCCTTTTTCTATCTCTTCCTCTCGTTCTTTCTCTCTAGCTCTATTCCTCTCTTTCTCTACCTCTCTATCTACTCTCCTTCTTTCCCTCTCTCCCTCTATCTCTCTCTCTTTATTTCTTTACCTCTCTATCTCTCTCTTTCTTTCTCCCTCTCTTTCTTTATCTCTCTCTCTCTTTCCCTATCCCTATTTCCCTCTCTCCCTCTCTATCTACTCTCTCTCTCTTTCCCTAGCCCCATTTCCCTCTCTCCCTCTGTCTATCTCTATTCCTCTCTTTCTATCTCTTATTAGTGCAGAGTGGATTCATGAGAGAATGACCGAGGCAAAAGCGCGTGGAGAAGACATCACCAAACAAAGAATGGGAGTATGCACGAGGCTGCGTACCAAAAGGTAGAGTACTCATATACCTAAACCATATGGTCTCGCTATTTGTTGAAATTATATTTAATATGTATTTGATAAATTAATATATTTTTCTATTTTGTAGTGCCTTTCCTTTAGCTCTATGTGGTCAAAGGGTCGTCACTTTCATACGCGCCGCATTGACGAGGTAGAACCACCATGGATTGTGCCATCATAGGCAACTTTGACACAGACGGTGATGAAGCCAGGTACTGCGAAATTATTGAAAGGATACTAAAGGTTAATTTTAGAACCTTTCATAGACTCATCTTCGAGTGCAAGTGGTTTGCAAATGTGTCTAGACGACATGAGAATGGTGTCTACATGGTGGACTCTAGTATGCATCACACAGGGAGGTATGAAAATTTAGTTTTACTGCGTAATTGTGAGCAGGTGAGTGACATGTACCTTTTTTATTCTTATTTACTTGTTGTAGTGTTAGTTATACCAATGTTACTCACTTTGAGCTTTTATTTTATAGGTCATCTATATCCCAACAATCCACCAACCAAAACTTTGGTTCGTAATTCCCGTAACACCTCCGGTGAGAACCATTTTTTCCACTAATGAAGTGGAGACTATCTTCGAACCTCTTCCACCTCCGACTTTGGATGAGGTGGAAACAGAGGAAAGGGAGGTCGATGAATCAAGTCCGGAGGTAGCAAGTCTTAGCGAGTATGATTGTCATGATAAGATGGAGGATGACGAACTCGAAGATGATGAAGCTGGCAATGCATCCACAAATGACAATTCCGTTTCTCTCTTTATTGATTTAAGAGCCATGGGCTTAGAATTGGATGATGCTTCATGTAGAGATCTTTTGGAAGATGATTCATAAAAATTTTGCAGTTATGAAGTTTTTTGATCGTGTAATCCATTCACCTCTCTCTCCCTCCTCTTTCTCTCTTTAGATTTGAGAATATGCTCAATTATGTTAATCAATTGACAATGATTATTTTAGTCGTGAACAAGGGTAATCTTTGGCTGCGTTCATTGGCTGGGTTCAGACGAGGCTGGAGGAAGAAAGGCTTTTTGCAGGTCTAAATGGTGTTGGAGGAAGAAGAGAAAAAAATTGAGAGAGGTGGAGAGAGGCCAGCAGCTCTTCCGAGGGGGAGGGGGGTGCCAGAAGAAAAATGGCGGGCCCGGAGGAAGGTGATATCTACTGCAGCAAATAGGCTTTTGCCACGCAACTTAAACGACCCAGTGGAAAGCATTTCCGCCGTAGCATCTGGACTGGGCCTTTTATCCCCCGCCTGCTTCTCCCCCCTCTTTCTCTTTCTCTCTCTCTCTCTCTTTCTTTCTCTTCATTTTTATATTTGAAAATTATGTACAATACTATTTAATTTTTATTGAGAGGAGGGAAACACCAAAATTTGAAGGGGGGGAGTTAATCCATAATTTGAAGGTTTAGGCGCTAAATTTGGGCAATGGATATAACGACAATAATGGACGCGGTAATAACAACGGTACTAATAGCGGATACAATCACAATAATACTTTAAACACACAAAAAAAACCCCGCCCTCCTCTCTCTTGTTTCTCTCATTGAATTTACACCTTCTCTCTACAAAACGCGGTAAAACAATGTGGTAAACACTTGAAGATTTTAATAGTGGTTGTTGAAGCTTGTATATTCGGGATTGGTGATGCATGCATTGTTCAAACCGCCATGCACTAGATTTTGGCTATGCCACATGATCTATTGGAAATGGATCCTAGATTGAAGTATGCCAAAAAAGATATTGATGAGAAGAGGCTTTTTCAATCTATGGTTAGGTAGGAGGGTTATGTCTATATGTTTAGCATATTATTGTGCAAGATGATGCTATGTTTGAAGCTAGCTGGAGGATGTGGACTGATGCGTGAAGACATAAACAAGTGGTGTATGCACGTTATATGCATCATTTGCTATGTGCTTGGATAAATGAATACATGAGCTTATTGCATGTGGATGGCTATGCTTAGAGCTACTTGTGTGCTTAGGACGGGATTGTTGTTATCTACGGTATGCAACAGGCGGTTGGTCATTTGATCCAGGTGGATGTTAGTAGATGAAGCAAG
This sequence comes from Adiantum capillus-veneris, assembly GCF_014529385.1. Lineage (NCBI taxonomy): Eukaryota > Viridiplantae > Streptophyta > Polypodiopsida > Polypodiales > Pteridaceae > Adiantum > Adiantum capillus-veneris. Next base: position 151,964,718 of record NC_140940.1, read on the forward strand.
GGGGTGGTCACCCCACCTAGAAGGAGGTCTAGATTCATGAATAAGACATTGTATATATGGTAGAAGGAAGTTTTTTGTTTAAATGAAGGATTTGTTTAGTGTTGCATACTTGCAAATGCCAAATTCAATAATTTGTCTTTTGGTTGAACATAAATATTCAACATAAGGGTGTCAATGATGGTGCATCCAAATGAGAGTTGAGACCAAAAAGTGATCAAAGAATGGACATGCAATCATTTGGGAAGAATGTGCAGGGTTTTTTGGAAGAGTGAGAAACATTTGAATACAAATACTTCAAGCAAAAGGTATCGATTTGGGTTTTGACGCATAGGGCAGGAATCTCTAATGTTGAAAAAGTGCTAATTAGATGTGTTTTTGTAAAAAACCATTTTTGTAAAAATGGCCCACTAAGGCGAGAAAAGAGCGTTTTGGAGGTTTTTGTTTCTCACGCAATAAATCAAATTCTGCACCGTTTAGGAGATTTTTCTTTGGTTTGGGACTTTTTTGGCCAATGCAAAGAAAGAAGAGAGAAATCCTGCATGTGATGCCCACTATACACCTTGGATTTAATCGAGGGTGCCATAGCTTATGTTCTCTCAATCTCTTTTTTTGATTGATCTTCTCTACTCCATCTATCATCTCTTGTGCTTTTGCCGAGGTGTGTGTGTGTGTGTGTGTGTGTGTGCACGCACGCACACACACACACACACAAAGAGAGAATGAGAGAGAGAGAGAGAGAGAGAGAGAGAGAGAGAGAGAGAGAGAGAGAGAGAGAGATGTGTGTGCAAGAGAGAGCGAGAGATAGACTGGAATTGTGGCTATGGTGATGTGCATTAGGAGGTGTGTGTGTGTAGGCTTAGATTTGTGTATATGGATGCATGTGGCTGAGATTTGCAGAGATGGCGAGTATTGCTAGGGGATTGGGATGTCGTGAATACCCTTGACTATAGGGAGGCAATTTTTTGTGTGTATTCTATCTATTCTCCCTTTCCAACGGCTGTAAAAATAGAGGTTCTCTTCATGGATGGTTTCTTTAACAAATGGATGCTTTCATACAATGGCGATCAATGCCTTCAGAGAAGCTTGCCATGAAGACTGAGATGCAAAGAGCACAAGGATTTCCTACCTATTGCATTGCTATTGATTGCACCCCCATTTAGATGGAAGCAGTTAGACAAGAGCTATCCACAAACTGGTACAATTGCAACAACAATGATCTCAAACAAACACTACTCCAAGATTTTGCAAGCCATAAAGGATTTGACCATGTGGTTCTGAGATATTTTTGTGGTTTCCCTCCAAACAACACAAGAATTCTCCTAAACTCTTCTTTTTTTCTACTGTGCATTGGTAAATCAAATCTTGAATTTTCTTAGCTTCACAAGGAGGGGATACGACATTAGAGAGTACATCATTGGAGATGGAGGCTAATTTAAGCTTCCTTGGTTATTGATATCGTTCCAAGAGCCTTGTCTCCCTCCCAAATCAGGTAAAACTATCACTTGTCATCCACTAGAATGGTGGTCGAATGAGCCTTCGGTCACCTTAAAACAAGATGGCACATACTACATGGTATAATTTGCACATTGGATATCACTTGTGTGTCAAAACTTTTTGCCGCTTGTTGTATTCTCTACAATATGGTGATTGACCATGATTTGGTAGTTGCAAATGTGTAGATGAGGTGCTCAATGTGTTATATAGCTACAAATCATCAAGAGTATATCCCTTACAATGCAATAAACATGGAGAGTGTTACCATGTTTTTCGAGGAGATTTATCGCCCCAACATGGTGTAGATATGCTTATACCTTGGTCACTTGTAAAGTGCTTAGCTCTATTATATGATGAAATCGTGATGTCTTGTTTTAATATGTGGATTAATTTAGTTGTAAGATTCTCTTTGGTTTTTAGGGCGTGGCGTCTCTTTTGCACACTAGAACAAAATTGACATATGTGTAGTCACTAGTGTAACGAGCCTGCCTCAAAGCTTGTGAAGCTCTTGCAAGGTATAGTATGTAAAGGGCATAGGTATAGTATGTAGCAATTTTGATTCAAGTTTCAACATCAAAGTAAAGCCATTTGTGCAATAGTGCATGGATTGTAGTCCTTGACGTAGCAATTATTACTTGAAAGTATGGAATTGATGCCAAAATTTAATAGGAGAAAGTACTTCAAGGTTAATGTAGTACCTTTTTGGAAAGAAAAGTGGCTTAAAGGATGGAGCTTTGGTGCTTTTGCTGATAGCAACATGTATTTAACATGAGTTAAAGTCGCATCAATTTCTTATGCTTCATTCCAGTCCTTCAAAGCTTATACCTATCTCGTAACAACAGTACTCTAGGTTTATCTCGTAACAAGAGTACTATAGGTTTACCATGTGCAAAGGATATGCCGCGCTCTTTGTAACTTTCTCGTTTTTATGCAATACAAGCTAAGCACCTTTTTTTTTTTTTTTTTATAAGTACTATAGTTTTAAGTGCCTTTCCATCAAAATATAATTTAAAAAATGGTATTGTTTAAAAGAAAAAAATTAGAGGATTACCCACAATTTTCTAAAGATCGTAGGCACAAAACTTTTGACAATAAATTAGTGATACATTTATCAGTTTGAAACAAATTTCTATCGAGTCTACAAAAATGGAGGCAAGCCAAAAAGCGCCCCACGTTAGGAGACCCATTAACTTTGCTTACATGCGATCGTCAACTATACTTTGATTTGTCAAAAATGAATAATTGATTTTAATTTTTTGTAGCAAATCGCACATATCTTGTGCGAAGTGATACAAATGTTTGTAAGTGCTACCAAAGTCGCTTGGCCACACTCGAATCCATGACCCGGATGATTGCGACCAATTGCTCAACCAACTAAGCTAGCTCCTTTGGACATTAAACTAACTTATTACATAAATTGAGAAAGTTTAAAGCCTTAACCTACTCACAATTTTATTTTATTTTTTGTTTTTGTAAAACTTACAATTGTGGGTGAGTATATGTATTAAAATCATGAGCAAGCCTTAGACTTGTATCGAGACCTGAGGTGCCTCTTGACCTCCCATAATATTACAAAGGGTCATCCTTGGGCTAGTCAATATCCATGATCACTTACCATCTTGGCAAAGAAAATGGCCCAATTTCACTCGTCTGAGTTCCCAAGGCCAGAAATCATTTCCTTGATTTCTTGAATGATCTCCATAAAGCAAACTATTGAACAACCATTTTCAAACACCCCTCATGGCCTTCCAAACATGCTAAAATTAGTAGAACCTACCAATTTGCACTCAAATTAACACCGCTTGACCTTTCATCACCATCCCTCCAAAAACAAGTATTCTGTTTAAAGTCTCTCTCTCTCCCTCTCTCTCTCTCTCTCTCTCTATGATCACCTTGTCACTCTTCGAGTTCTTATGGAAGCGTCTCGATTGAAAGGAAAAAAGTTGTATTGTTGCTTTGTGGATTTCAAGAAAGCTTTTGACATGGTACCGCGAGGAAATCTTTGGAGACGTATGCAAAGCCTTCAAGTGCCGAGAGAATTTATGCATGCAGTCTTTCGCATCTACCAAAAAGTGATATGTCGATTACGTATGGGAGATGGAATTTCAGAATTTTTTGCAAGCACTATTGGTGTCAAACAAGGATGCCCACTTTCCCCAACCCTCTTTGGGCTACTCATTGATGAATTGGAATACATGGTTCTTGATTTTATGCAGCAAGAAGGCATAGAAGAGGTTAAGATTGGAAATGCGGTGATCATGCTTTTGCTTTATGCCGATGATGTAGTGCTCTTGGCACATACCTTAGAAGATGCACAAAAGCTTATGAGTGTCTTGGAACGCTTTTGCCTACATAGCGGGCTGATCGTGAATGGATCCAAAACCAAGGTTATGCTTGTAAAGACCCTCAATGACGAAAATCCATGCATTGTATACAACAATGAGAAACTTGAAGTGGTAGATCACTTCAAGTACCTTGGCCTTGAGGTTCCATCCAATCATAAATGGAAGGATTGTGCAATGCGTCGCTTGGAAGCCGGAAAGAGGGCTTACTATGCATTTGAGAACATGTGCAATGCAGGAGAGATCAAGTGTTGGGCTCTCAAAAAGTACCTCTTTGACACATTGGTGACACCGGTGCTTCTTTATGGAGTGGAGGTGTGGGGTGGAAGCATCGGGAAGTCTACTTGGAAAGAGTTTGAGAATGTCCAAAAGCGTTTTCTCACCAACTTTCTCCAAGTCAAGACACAAACACCCTACATGCTCTTACTTCTTGAGTCCGGATCGCTTCCCATTGAGGTCTTGGACATGGAAAGGGTTGTGAGTACATGCGTAAGACACAACGTAGCCCTTTGCATCGACTTCCTAGAATCACATATGAAGCAAGTCAAAAGGTTCAAAAGACATGCAAGAGCAAAATACTAAGTTCGGGGTGGATGCTTGATATCAAGAAATGGTTTGGAAGATGGGATGCATGTCACTTGGTCAAGGATGCGTCGATCGACTCCCAAGTTAATGAGGCCTTCTTACAACGCCAATGTATCATGGCTTGGGAGAAATCTGGAGGTTCTCGCTTCAGCCATTACACCACACACGTTGCCCCAAACTACAAATCTCTCTTCTTCTCGGAACGAGGTAACCGAACCCATTCCTACATCCTTGAGCCCATCCCGTTGAGTGCGATCCGCACCATTGCCTCCATTCGTCTTAGCTCCCATTCTCTACGCTGCGAGACAGGACGTTGGGCACTGGCGAGGAGTGTCATCGACTTTGCACCTTATGCCCTCGTCAAGTGCGAGAGAGTGAGTACCACACACTACTTGAGTGCTCAGCTTTTGACCACATTAGGTCCTCTTTTCCCCATATATTCAGCCATGAGCTCTCCCTACATACCTTCCTCTCCCAACCACGATGTGGACTCTCTATTGCGACGCTCATTTCAGCCATTTTTGAGCATCGAGAGTCACTTATGAACTCCCACTCACACCACGTGACATGTTCATTTGGTCCCATAGGTCATATTTGACCTCCCAGGACGATAATAGAACTATCTATCTATCTATCTATCTCTAAAACAAAACACACACACGTACACACGTTGCGATTGCATACATGTCTGCCTAGGTATTATGCTCTATTTCATTTTGCACTCTATTCAACACGTCATAGCCTTTGCCAAAAATATAGTAACTAAAAATGCAACTTGAAATAAGTAACATAACCCTTTTTTTTTTTTTTGGCAAAACTCACAATTGATGAGTGAATTGTATTAAACCACAACATAAAATTACAAACCAACCTCAAGCTTATGCCAAGCCTTGAGGTGTTGTAGATTACAAATTGGATGTCAACCCCCTCTCATCAAGGCTTATCATCACTGGCTTAACAAAGTACATGAACTATAGTTCTAGGCTTTACTTATCGCAAGTTAACATTACGGCATGGGTGGCCCTAGACTATTCATCCGAGTCTTTCTTGTGTCTGAGTGTATAAATCACGACTTTGATTTCTTGTGTAATCTCTAAGAAGCTTGCCACATCCAGATCTCCTTCAAACACATCACGGTTCCTTGCCTTCCATATATGGTGAAAGAAGAAGTACCTGATAGTTTGAGTGCAGATGAGAAGAGCAGGACTTCCCAACTTCTTACCACCCAGGAGCAGATCAGTCTTAAAGAATTTGAATTTCGATGTCCTTTGGATCCACTTGCATATTTTTCGTTCCATGCCTCTAATCATCTGGCATTCCATGAATAGGTGGGTCAAATCCTCACTAGCTATCCTGCACCCCAAGCATTGATCATACCCAATTCCTCTCCCCTAGATGTTTACGCCCGTCGGTAGAGCACCCCGCATCACCTTCCATAAAAATATATTCATAAAGTGCGACCACTTTGGCTTCCAGCTGTTCTCCATGACTTCCTCCCACCGTTCTTTTAACCATTGTCTCTTCCATATTTTGTTGAGGGGGACTAGACCAATTATTCTCGTGTATAATTGCATGATAAATGCCTTTAGAATGGGCTCTCCATAAAAGCCTACTATCAGGCCATCTCGAGGCATTCCACTCAAATTTGAACTCACATATTGGCATTATAGCATTTTTCAAGCTCTTTTATCACTTTATTGACTAACAATATCTCATAGACATTTAATAGATACTAGGTTGCCAGAAGGTCAATGGTTTTCTAGCTCTTATTGTTACCATCCCATAAGTGAGCTAGCCAATTCAGACCCTTATTATTCACTTTCCTGGCAATTTCTATCCAATAGGGGCTTTGTGGTGGTCCTACAACTTTAGAAGCCAGGGGAACCTTTGAAAGATGTGGGACTACCCTGTAGCCGTTTGCTTTCTGAATTATAAACCAACTAAAATGTATTTTCACATCCTTGTTATCCGCATTTCTATGTTTTGCTTGAACACTAAAGCATGGGCAAGCAAACCATAAATATGCAAGTGACCAAGAACTCAATAAAAGGCTTCTAGCCATTCAAGTTTCATATTGAATCAATTCATGAAAGCCTCAAACTCTACATACCGTAATTGTAGGAAATGAGATAATAAGATCATGAAAAGATCTAGAAGAGCTTCAAAAAGATCATAAGCATGCAATGAGATCGAAATTTTCATGATAAGACCATGAAAAGGTCTACAAGAGCTTCAAAAAGATCATAAGCCTGTAACACCTGCGAGAGAGAGAGAGAGAGTCCCCAAATCAGTCGACCTTTTTTGTTTTAGCAAAAGTTGGCACTTATATGCACATGCACATGTTTTGATCCTACCGCCTACATTTCCTCAAAATTGGGTTCTCCCCCTTTCTTTAGGGTTGATTTTGATGTGTGGTAACTTGATGGCGAACTTACCCGTGTTCATATCATCCAAGCATGGGCATAATAGGTAGTTGTCGCTGAAAGCCCAAATCTTGGAAATGCACCACCTTCTAACAAAAAGTGTCATATCATACAAAGAACATTGTATTTGTTAGAAAACAAATATACTAGGAATAGCACCATGATCTCTCTCCATAAGCTGTGTTATGACTTCGGGTTTCTGCTTTCCAAAAACCGCAATGCACTCATTCTCCGCCTGTTCGATGAGATAAGTTACCCGTACCTTTGGTTGACAAAAGATGCCGCTGTACACCAACCATGAAAGCTTGATAACAAAGGAAAAATTCCAAGGACATCCAGGAACACAAGCCCTTAAGGCTTCCATGAGCTCGATTGAAGTTTCAAAGGACTCCCTGAAGTGGGTTGGGTCCACTACGCCCCAGTCTCTAAACCATTGAGCAAAAAAAGCTGATGAATAGCTTGCTAACAGCCATTTCTTCTCTACACTACTCAAGACACTTAGAGAAGCAATCTTGCTTGTGATTTTCTTATACAGTTTGAAGAGCTCTCTGCAAGCAGACATAAGTTTCACACTTTTCCTGAACTCGGTATTATTCTTCATGGCCAAAACATACTCTCTTTTCCCCTTTTCAAATTGAGAACAGAAGCTTGTATTCAAGTCCTGGAGGTGACTTTCGACAGATTTCTCTACCTGGCACCGCTTGCAGATACACTCAAAATTCCATGCTTTTGCCCTAGCTTTGCGATACTCCAGAGGAAATGTTGGGTTAAAGTACGGCATAGTGATCTCTTCGCCGGCTTTAATTTCCGTTGCAGCGTGAATGAGGAGGCCTTTACCCACATGAAACCTGGCAGCATTGGGAGTGCACGAGTGATTGATGTAAGAAGGAAGCAACCAAATTCCAGCACAGCAGAAGTCATACATCATGGCTCTTGATTAAACCCATTGCTCTTCACAATCTTCATTATGAGAGCAATGTCGACTTCCAGAGCATTCACAGTTTCACTTGCTCTTGCATTCTTCATGAATGTGTCCATAGAAGGTACCTCCATGCTTGCGGCATCCCCAGATGAAGCAAGGTTGAAGACTTGACGCAAAAGAACCGAAGAATCTTTACCCTTTTTAACAAGCTCAGAAACCAAATCTTCCTGCATTAGTTCTGCAATCTTTTCTGTCGCAAAAGCATTGTGAACTGGCGATCTTCTCACATCATGCACCGCAAAAGCCAGCGCGTTGCTAGCAAGAAGAAGCTCACCGGGCCTCACTTTTGCAGTCGCAAACAAGCCCCTTCCCCGCCCATCTTCAGTCTGCCTGACCACAACAGGGCCTACATAGTCCGAAAACTTTGGGATGATTTTTCTGTTCAACACAAAATCGGAGAGCCCTTTGATCATTTCGGAAGCAATATTTGCACTCTTCATTGTGTCCAAAAAAGCTCGAATTTCAGAGAGCTCTGGATGACGAGAGAGAAGCTCTTCCAGACATGCGGATGCATCTTGGAAGCGCGTCATGCCATGCAAAGCTCTCCCTTTTCGGTACTTGCTCTTCAAATGATCAGGATCAATCGACAAAGCGGCATCACAATCAATCAAGGCTTCTTCGTACAAACCAAGCTTCATACGAGCTTCAGCCCTATTTGAATAAGCAGCCAGCAAAAGGCTCTGATTTTCTCCCTTCTCCTTCCCCTCCTGGACTATCCTTATGATGCATTCACCATAATACTGAATGGCCTTACTCCAATCTTGGCTAGCAAAGAACGCGTTACCTTTTTCTTTCAGCTGAAGAGGACCATCGCCACCACCATACATGTTGCCCTGACATGCATAGCCATCTGCAATCTTCTCCACATTGGCAGGGTTCTCTACTCGGATAGCAAGGAGGCCATCCGCAGCCCGCTTCAAGTAGGGCTCTTTGATGCGATGCGAGTATTCTTAGGGTAGAGCTTATGGACAGAAGAAGGGGAAGTCGAAGCATGGTTATAGACAGATACACGTACAGCCAAGGAAGGGTTTTGCTCATCTTGGAGGACGGTCGCGATGGCAGTCATGGCAAAGGCATCGACAATGAGGGTACCGAAGAGGGCACAGCCATGGTGGACCTCGCCCACCTTGAGCTCAGAGAGGGAACGGAGCGCAGGGCTTGTAGGGCAGGGGAAGAGGGCCGGGGAAGCGGGTCTTTGAAAGAAAGGTTGGCGAGGGACGGCCACCAACTAAAGCTTGCATAGCAGAATAAGCGTCGGCGCCCTGTCTGTGAACCAGCAGGACAGCCTCTTTTTTGAGCTCCTCCTTCGAAGCCGCCATTGATGCAGGTCTCTGTGAAGCAGTAAGCTGGAGGGAATGAATAGGCTATGGATTAATGAGGTTCCAGCTTCCCGCTACTTTCAAGACTGGAGGACTATATAGTATAACGTCTTCCTCTCCGCTGACATTGACAGCGGTCCAATAGCTTGCCACTATCTCACACCGGCATGGGCAAGAGGAGATCAATGGCCCACGTCCATTTCGGGGATCAGGCGCGATCTGGCCGTTCAATCGCTCTTCGAAAATTGGAAAATTAGGTGCTCGGCTACTCAAAACGTGTGAATTCGGACACCCCCCCTCTCTCCTCCCTCGAATTCGAACCCGAGACGTCATCTTTGCAAATCACCTTGACCACCACACTTGCGCGTGCTTGTTGAAAGCATTGGGAGATGAGTTTATGATGAACCTGTCGCATTGTAAATTTGGGTCAGTTTAGTAAACTCGGGTGAATTGGTAAATTCGGGCGCTGTCGCAAGATCGACGGCCCACAATGCCCGCGCTCCCGAAATAGGTGTGGTCATCGATCCCCTCGTGTCCATGCCCGTATGAGATAGTGCTGAGGCTCGCCCATCCTCATGACTAATTGACACCCCACTTTTCACCTTGGATCTATGGTTATGAAGAGTTGGGGATGGCGGGATAGGTTCTCTGCCATCCGATCTCAGATGTAATACAAAGTGAACACCAACTGAACTCCATTAAAGTGAATGTTTAGTGAACTTATGGTGAACACCATGTGAACTCCCTATGAACATCTTGTAATCTACAAATAGCATGTGAACACACTTATTCCAGAGTGAACATAATGTGAACACATTCGTTGCAAAGTGAACACCATGTGAACTCCATTTCGACATTTTTACCGTTTGGTTCTATCCTCCCAGTACCATTTCAACAAACGCGCGATAGCTTAATAGTGGGGTAAGTGCCTTGCAAGCGGAATGTGATGGGATTGAGGCCCAAGGGCATCATCGACCACCCACTTTCTTTTTTCCTCAGCTTAATCGTACGGCCCATATTGTTCAGTGATTGTGCACCTTTGATCCCACCTCAAGAAGAGGATGCCACATAGTCATGAGGCTTGCCCATAGGCCATAGGGTCGAAAGGGTTGTCTATGTGTTAGAGGGCCCTTGAAGAGCTGAATACATCCCATAGACCACGACTCCGAGCAGGTAAGATATTTGCCTTCACTTTGTTATGCAAACATCACTAATGAGCCCAGTGTCATCTCTTTTCACTAGTTAGAGATGTAATACACATCCTGGGGGGTGGCTCCAAACTCTCCTTTGAGGATGTATTGTTGTGTACCCTCCTATGCTTGGCTAGCTACACAAACAGGTTTAAATGGTCCCCCTAGAAGTGCTTGTATTGGTCCTTTGAGGATGTATTTTTGTGTGCCCTCCTATGCTTGGCTAGCTACACAAACAGGTTTAAATGGTCCCCCTCCTATGCTTGGCTAGCTACACAAACATGTTTAAATGGTCCCACTAGAAGTGCTTGTATTGGTCCTTTGAGGATGAATTGTTATGTGCCCTCCTATGCTTGACTAGCTACACAAACAGGTTTAAATGGTCCCTTTAGAAGTGCTTGTATTGGTCCTTTGAGGATGTATTGTTGTGTGCCCTCCTATGCTTGGCTAGCTACACAAGCAGGTTTAAATGGTCCCCCTAGAAGTGCTTGTATTGGGTCTATGGGGATCCCTTTAAAGGCTCCTTTAGAGGGGCCTATAATTGTAGCACATGCGCCCCGTACTTGATGAGTAACACAAACCGTTGCTTCTTTGTTAGGGGTGATTCAACCACCCCATACATTAAAGAAACACTGGTACGACAGGTTGTGGAGGGTTTTTGTTGAGCGCATGCGTGACAAAACGTTGGTTGTTGTTAGCGAGCCCCTTCATGTTTTTTATATCTTTAAATTCATTTAAGTGATTTATTAACTTTTGGGCGGCGTGGTTATAATCTATTAAATTTGTAGAATCACTTGATACTAGCATGTCATCGGGTATAATCTGTAGAGGACTTTGTTGCAATATGTTTACTTTCATTAATTAACATATGTATTTTTTCATAAGAATCTGTCAACCTTTCAATATTGTTTGTGGTGTGATTATTTCTCTTATATGACATTCTAAAAAGTAAGATTGTAATGTGTTTTGTTGTGAGAACATTTCACACTCATTACGAAAGTTAATATATTTGAATAGTACATTATAAAAAAATGGCTCAAAATGATGTCCAATGATAAGTAGCGAATCTTATTAATCGCTTATATTTAAATATAGAGCGTCCTAATGTATCTCTAAATTAACTTTTGTATTAAATCTCAAATTTTTTTTCAATAGTGTAAGGTTTCCAAAAGTCATAAATTGTAATGGGTTCTAAATTAATAGATCTTGCAATATATATATATATATATCTATATCAATAGGTAGTAGTGAAGTTTTGCAATATTTTCTTAAATAACATTGATGTAGTTTTGATGGTGAAGAATCTATATAACGTACAACATCGCTTCTTTGAATGTGGGACGTGTGTCTAACCTCACTCCTATTTTATTGCAGACATAGCGAGAACCACGAATATGATTGTCAATCCATAGGACGAAGCTGACTCGACCAGTGCATAGAGGGTACAAGAGGTTGTCAATCTCTTGGAAAACAACAAACATCTCGCATCTAACTCAAGCTACACTCAAATGACAGAAATCACCAAAAGCTAGTCACTCATCGACAAACAAATCACATCCATTACAGCATCAAATGACATCCAAACATTACGAAACTTCTAGGACATGTTTATAAGACCTAAGCACACATGCTTATGGTCTCAAATCTCACTTTAGGTCAAGTGCAAAAATCACGATTATTAACAACAACAATGAGTTTTTGACCTAGTGGTTTTCGACCCAGAATGTATCTAAATGCTTAGCAATGATGTCCCAATACCCCGCCTATACTTAGTTTTTGATTTTAAAGCTTAAATTCTTACTTATGATAAAATTAGGCCGCGGTTGGCGATGCCAAAAGCTAAGGAATACCATGAAATGCTTATGTCAATGCATAGAACTCTTACCTGCAGTTGCAACGCAACAGATTGCATTGCAATGTGACAACCGGGAAGGGAGTAGGAAGCACGTGAAGGAGAGAAGTGAGTGCCGTTAGCTCACGTTGTGTTTCTATTATCAAAACTTATGAAAAACGTACAAAAATTGGCTTTTATACCTTAGCCAAGGTTTTCGTGGTCAAAACTAATAATCTTGGAGCTCTAACAAAAGACAGGTTAATACAATCTGGAAGCTTGTAGCCCTGGTAGTAGGAGTTACAATATTCTCGATTCATCAAAATAATAAGTTGTTTACAATGAAAGCTCCGAAAAATGATATCCGGGTTAGCTTGCTGCTAACATTCCCCCCCTCCTCGTCTGTGTCGTCCCTTGACACAACTTCATGGGCTGAAGTAGTCTTCGGGTTGACGGCTGGCGAGGTGGTCTTTAAGCGCGTGGAGTGCTTTCTCATATCTGAGTCTTCTCTCTCTTGTCAGGAACCTGCAATAACTGCATGGTGACCCTGTTTTTAAGCCGAATAACTGAGTAGCCAACAAATTTGGAACCTGTAATAACTGCATGGTGACCCTGTTTTTAAGCTGAATGACTGAGTAGCCCAAATATCTTCGTTCGCCAAGTGAAGAACCCTGTATAAAATGTTTCCTCAAACGCAACATATTGCTTGATGGCAAAAACATGCATCGGGCGTAGAAGCTGTAAAGGACTTCTTCGGAAGGCTGGCCACTTAGGTCGTAGCAGAGACCCTTATTGCCTTCGAAGAATGACATCCATGGTGCTCTTGCTTGCTCTGGGCTCATGAAAAGCTTCAATACATGTGAGCAGCATTCAACAAATCTTATATAGCATGGCACATGAGAGGTCAGGAAGACTTTTGAAGAAAGTCATGGTGCCCGTCAGGGTTTCACCATGTATTCCTCTGTCGGTGTCCCCTGCTCTGGAGCTGGCAATCTTGAATAGTTCAGCCATTTAGTCCGCTTCTTATCAGTGCTTCATGTGCTTGCCATGTCCTTATCCGTTGTATAGGACAAAAGGTTGGGTCTTTTCTGAAGGGTTGCAGGTGCTCTTGTGAACAAAATCAGATATCTTGGATTCTTGTTCAACCAGCTCTTTCTCCACTTGGGGTGGACATGCTCTGTGCCATCTGTCTGCATATCTTTATATAGTCTTTCTTTTACCTGTAACAGCTCTACCTTGATCAAAGGATATGGCAATGATTGTTGATGCCATTGTGCATTGATTTGGTTGGGAGTGAGTTGAGTGACATTGACTGGATGGAGAACTCTCAACTCCCAATCCATCACTGCTTTCCATTCTGCATCTATCTCTTGGGAAACCTGTTCTTTGAGTGCATCTTTCTCATCTTTGAAAAGCTAGACCATGGGCACTTACTCAGCATCTGTTGAGTGGCACTTGAAAATCTGCTTCTTCTTCTAGCCCTTCTGTCGGCTGTGTCTCCATCTCAACAAAAGAGACGGATGGAATGTCAACACTTGGTTGCTCAGAGGTACCAGCTTCTTCTTGTGTCTTTGGGTGTCCCTCTCTCTCAACAGCTGATTGACTCTTTTTAGCTCATTTATCTCCTTGAGCAGTTTTTCTTCTCGTTGTACCCGCATTAGTGCAAGGTCTCTTCTTTGTGACTGCTCTAGCTTTAGCTCTAGCTCGAGATTCTTATTCTTCTTTTCCAAAGCCTTATATACCTCATTTGTACCTTTGATCAAGGCAACAATAAGATTTTCTCTTGTCTGTCGCAAAAATGTTGCCTGATCATTGATCCTTTGTTCTGAGTATTGCAAAGATGCGTTTGCTACATCGAGCTGCACTTGGATCTTATGGATTGATAGAGTTGTGGTTAAGAGTTCATTTGTTACCTCTGTCAGTTGTTGGTCTTTTGTCTTGCAGGCATCTGATAACTTGGTGAGAAGTTCACCTAGCTCCTCCATTTCTTTCTGTTACTTCTCTTTGGTCAGCTGGTGTTGTTTTGCCTCATCCTTCAGCTCTTTGATTTGTCTCTGTAGATCAGAGATGACATTCATCCTATCATCTAACTCTCCTTGTAGAGCATCGATAACCATTTCCAGCTCTCTAGCCTTAGCACTGCGGTTAATTGCTACTGTTCGCATTTTCTCGGTCATTACTTGCATCTGCTTGGCATATTCATTTACTTGTAGGATGACATCATCGTTTGTCTCCCATTCTTCAGACTATGTAGGCTGCCTTGATGTTTCAACCGTTTCAGTTTGTGGCTCTTTAGGTGGTTCTGTGGCGGCTGCTTGTGGTTGCGGCAGGGGTTTCTACCTCTCCTTGAGGTTGTGCGGTTGCCTCAGCTACTTTTGCTTCTTGAGGCTTCGTGGATGCCTCGGATGTTTCTTGTGGGGTGGTCGTAGATGGTGTGGCCTCTACGTCTGTTGCTTTGGGCTGCTCAAAACCGGTTGCTGCCTGTTTCCTGTGTTCAGGCTCTTTTTCCTTGGCTTCCTCACCCTCATTGGGTCTAACTGTTGGTGAAGGACGAGGGCTTGGCATCGGATGGTCTGCCTACTCCGTAACATGTGAGGTTGGCTTTGGAGACATCTCCTCCTCATAGTGATGTGTCTCACCTTGCTCCATAGCCTCTGCTTGTCTTTGTTGTTCTGCTGCATCTTCTCTTGCTTTTCTCTCAGTTTCTTGAGCTTCTTTTAGCTTTAGTGCTTCTACCTTTGCATACATTCTTTCAAGGAAGTCTGTGGGTCCTCTGCTTCTTTCCTTGCAAGGTTATTAGTTCTGGGTCCCCTTATCTCTTTTGGAACCCACCTTTCCGGGTCCTCACCTGCAACTTGGCGGCTTCTTTCGTAAGTTTGTTTCTCTCTTTCAAACCTCCCCTTCTTTTGTTGAGGTTATTCTTGTGTGCAGCTACAACTTTCTTCTTTATCTCTTCTATTATGGCCCTTCTCTCCTCATTCTCCGAGCTTTCACTGCTATGAGCTTCATGAGAGCTTTCTGCCGATTCTTCATCTGACTTGTAAACTCTCTTTGACGAACGCGTAATTCATGGAGAAGACTGTGCAGACACAATCCATGTGTTCTAATCTAGGGCTGGTGGCAAATTGTCGGCCATGCCAATAGCATGGTATGCTATTCTTGTCAATACTTCAGGTACGCCCATATAGGTGATTTTTCCTTCTTTCTTGGTGCCCTTCAGCGTTGTTAGCACATACTGCGCATGATCAATGGGTTGCCTGGTTGTTGATTTCAACACTTGGGTGAAGCTAGTCTCAACCGCATGGTTTGGGGTGGTGTATTGTGGCGGTCTCTTTGCTAGAAAGTGGAAGTGTTGATGATACAAACGTGTTGGTTCTTCCACTTGACTTTGGATGAGGTTAGCAAAAGTTGCAGCAGCAGTCTCCTTGGTGAATATATCTGCTGTCTTTTTGTCTCTGGCCAGATCGCAAGCCAACACGGATCGCAAGCCATTACCAGTACAACATTTTTTTTTTTAATTATCTGAAAATTGTGGTTTGGATACAACAGCTCTTAGCCACTTGAGCATGATTTGCACATCAACAGGACGACGCTCCATGGTTGTGAGTCCACTTGGATTCACGAGGAGCTTGGTATAGATGGTCATGCCGCATGACAGATGTTGCATTGCGGCTACAACGACATGTTCTCACCATTTAGAGCGGACTTGTACGGGTCGTTTTTTGATGTTCGGCAATGCATGTGACAAATCGAATGCATGCAAGGCATGGACCGGGTGTCATGGAAAGGCTTCAGTATAGCGAATACAAATTATGATGATATGCAAGGTATTTTTGTTAAGTATGGAGCCTGATTTACCCTTGTAATTTTCTGTGGTAAAAACGCACATTTGTAAGGCCCCCATTATGAGGAGAAGCCATCGTGCGTGAAGGAAAATCACTCACCGGAAACCAAAATTTTCACAGACAAGAATCGGGGGCAACTTTAGAGGCCTCGGGGGCGGAGGCCCCCGAGACTTTTTTTTTTCCGCCGGAATATTATGGTTGGACGGCGGCCGAAAAGTGGTCGGAAAACAACCGGTCGGTTGGCCGGTGGCCGGTAGTCAATGGCCGATGGCCGGTGGTCGGAAGTCAATGGCCGGTGGCCGGTGGCCGAATTCAATGGCCGGTGGCCAAATTCAAAAGCGGACTTGTCTTCTCAAGGGCGGCCACACATGGGCGGATTGGAGGGTCCGATTTGGACTTATTCGCACAAGGGCGGCTACACATGGCTGTCTCTCATAAGAGAGGGCAGCCCTTTTGGCCTATAAAAGGAGGCCATTTCTACACACATTTTATAGTGTGAAGTTGATGCAACAAGGTGAGTGTGAGGTGGTGAGAGTGAAGCAAGGCGGGAGCTCTATCAAGGGTTTAATCCCTTTGTAAACTACTTCTTCTTTTGAAGTGCTAAAGCCATTGAGTGGCTGCTTTCCCATGGACGTAGCCCACATTGGGTGAACCACGTATATCGTGTGTACTCTCTCTCTCTCTACTCTATAATCTCTTGTGTGTGAAATCTATCTCTCTCCATTAAGTAATCTACTCAAAAATCTATTTAGCTACGTCTTATTTTCTAACAATTTTACTATGTATTTCAATCTCGACACCATCTTCAGGGATCTTCAAAACCTTTCTTTTGCTACAAAGCTAGAGTTTCCTAGCACTCATAGCAAGTTCGGGCAGGGCTTGTTCAATAAGGCATGATGTTGAGCATGACTTCACCGGCCAGGTGAATGCAACCACTATTGCACACCTCAGATACACTTTGTCTCGTAATTTTAAGCTTCCAAGTCCGATGCGAATAAGGCAAGGCCTTGGTAGCAGGAAACGGCAATGGCGTCGTTCATGAGGTACACAATTTCTTTTTTTGTTTCTTGAGCATGTGCTTGATAACTATGGTATGCCATGGACGTTTATGAATGGTCACGTACAATAGTACTCAAGTCAAGCAGGTACGCGGCACATCTATTGCACGCATTTTTCTATTTTTCAAAACATTGTCCAACTCAACAAGGTCGATTATTTTGAATGCTCGACAAGGTTAACTTTCTCTTGTTATGTAAGAGTAGGTGTTCGTTATGAACACCATAACAATGCATGAGTACTTCTGTGGCACACAGCTTCCCTTTTGACATTTGGCATAGCGGTTCCCACAGTTTGGAATATGCTAATAGCATACAAACTTAGGGAAACTTGCCAAGATGTCTGCAGGTTTTTAAATCACACGAGGACGTAGCTATCACACTCAAGCAGCACATATGGCTATGAGCCCGCTTCGAGCGAACTACCAAAAACCTCGCCATAAGTGGGCAACAAGGTTAGTATATTTCAAGTTATGTTTGTTCTATGTTTTACTTTTTATTTTGGAAAAAAGATCTCTCTGCAGTGCAAAGCAAAGTGCTTGGGCAGACTCCGTACGAAGCAACTGTATAAGCAAAGTACTTTACCTATCTTCATGTGAAGCATGGCTTCTCTTATGTGCCATAGTGTTCTCGATTGACTTCGGATGAATGATAATGGACCACATCTTTGGCACTATATGCATGTAAGCTCATAGTTTACGCAACGGCGCACTGTGATGTATCCATGTCAGTGTAATCGTGCAAGGCATGTATACCAACAGCTCACATGGTTGAGATTGTCATTAAAGCCAAGGGCTTATCATTCTATTTTTTATGTATGCATGGCATACTAGTATGTTGGACGTACAACACCCGTCATTGTATACGCTTCTGCTATAACACTACATACTTTGTCAAGGACAAGGTAAGTAACTGATCTCTTCAAACATTTTTTAGGTTATTCACAAGCACCGTGCCGTGTTTAAAGTTACCCTGGTATGGTCACGCCCATACAAGGTCAATCTACCTTGATGTGATTTCTGTTACCTCTATCGACGAGAGCGTCACACAGGCAGATTGTTGCATGTTTATAGGATAAGCTGCATGCTAGGCATCAGATGCACACGAGCAAGGGCACCAACTATACACGTCATAAATGCTTAAGGAAAGTTCCTCAGCCCTGCATGCTCTCTTTCTCTCTCTTTCTTATTTGTCTCAAAGAATAATGAAAATTTTCTAAGAAGCTTTTGAACATGTTTGTTTGGGAGTTAGCCTGAGCCAAGGGGCTCTAACTCTCAGCTAGAAATAGGGCAAGACGCCATCTAAACTAGTCTTCATCGGTTTGTTGATTGAACACTAATTGCCATAAGGGCTATGAGCCACATACGTTGGCTAAGAGTCATTGTCAGATCTCGGGTAAGACCCAACTGTTGGCATTCCTTGGGTGATTGTTCTAAGATCGAACAGATATGCCCAGTAAACACATCGACGTTAATGGACAAGAAAGAGTCTTGTCATTACGGATATTTAAGGTGTCATTTTTGCACTACATGTTTCTAGTGCGACGCTCAACTTGAGTTTTTCATAATCTTCCACTCACATAGCTGATCCATACCACGGAGTCTAGAGGTAGTAAACAGTTGAGACAGCATGGCTGTTCATACGAGCTAGGCAACTCACTTGTGTGGATCTCTTGCTCTCTCTATAGCACTACGAGTGTCTATGGCATCACAGTTTTAGGGTACCACCCAACGGGTGTTTACTAAATCACCCCATAGGCATTGAGGATCACAGTTTGATCTATCCCAGTTGTACTTTCAAGGAAAGAAGTCTGAAATCTACCAAGGGGTAGTGGACAAATTCAACTTTTCAAGTTGATTCCAATCATTTTTATACACGGTCAACTATGTTGGTTATCGTTACCTGCTAGTTGAGTAGATTCTGTCAAGGGTCTTACCAAGGGTACCCAGTGCAATGTTGCTTGTTTTTTTTCACAGGTGGGAGATGCGCTCTTGTGCATTTGAATACGGGTAAGTGAACATATAGTTCAATCCCCAGGTACGCATCTATTGATTTGGTGTTATTCCATTTTTTAATATGCTTTGTTTGATTTTTTCAACTCGTATAAATACGATTGCATGTTTTCGAGACATGCCAAGGGCATGTCGGAACAAAGTATTTTGGGCCATAGTGTCCAATATACATTTTTGCAATATGCTATTATGAACCCACTTGTAGGGTTCACTTTGGCACATGTTGTCACATGGGATACAACATGGTCTAGGAACTCAAGGAGTTTGGTTTAGCCAATGTGGAACAATGATAATGAGGTCCCTCTCACTCTTATCGTGGAGTGTTTTGCAGTTACTTTCACACACAAGTACATCTTGTACTTGCTGGATGTTGCTTTTTTGGCCATCCTTATTTGAGACATATTCCACATGTGGAGAATATGAGTCTCTGGGACTGACATTGGCACCTAATTCCTAATGATGTGTCGCGACAACGTCCCTACGTGCTGATTGCATCCGTTTATAGATCATTTGGAGCATACCGGATCAGGAACAATTTCAGTGGCCAGAAATTGTCGGGTACTAAGTACAGACTTGTTTCGATTGCAAGTGCTGTGAAACCACCTTAATAACAGAGGGTCGTTTCTACATATAGCCAAGTATTCTACGTTCATGCGAATGTCTCATGGTTGGTACCTAGGTGTGACTGGGTTAGTCACATTCTGTTATGGTCCAACTATTGTTGCCAGGCTTTCCCGTATGTACCGTGGAAAGTCTCGTCATGGAATTGCGGTTTGGATAAGTTTGTGTTGAATGGATGCACACTAGGTGTTATGGGCCCTAGTGTTTAACACTGATTTATTTGGAGCGGCATGAAAATTCATGGACTTTATTCTTTTTGCACCTTTTTGCATTGCAAGTGCAATCTCTACTGCAGATTTATTATGAGTTTACACCCTGCCATACAAGGCACTGGCTCAAGATGGATGTCTGTGGTTGGATGGTCTAAACTCTATGAGCTTACTCCAGTCCACCCCGCTTTCAACCTAGTTGGTTGTATCCACTCCATATCAAATATATGGATGGATACTCAATGGTTGAGTCATAGTTTATCATCAGTCGATGAAGATTGTCTGTAAGTGGTTGGGGGAAAGCACCTCACTCTTATTACTGCTATTCATCCCGTGTTGGATGGGCAGCTTACCAGTTGTTAACCCTCACGGCACACGGACACCCCATCACCTACGACGGACGTGTATTATGTATTTGGTAGAGTCAGGTACCGGGCTTGTCGGACCAATAGGGAAAGGTAGAGTGATCGCCGATGAGAGGCGCACTTTAACTTGGACATTCAAGGGATTAGTTGGTTAAGCATGGGCGCCCAAGTGTGAATGGGGTGAGCTCCTATAAAAGCCAACTAAACCTAATTTTTACTCATTCTCTCATTTGTGCAATTGAAGAGTGCTCTTGCTCCATCTCCATCTTCTTCTTCTTCACCTCCTTGTGTGTGTGTGTGTGAGAGAGAGAGAGAGGGAGAGTGTGTGTGCGATCGAGCATTACGAAGGCACGACGGCGGCGAAGCGGTTGAGCGCGGCACGACTGCAGCTTCTTCTTCATCGCGGCGAGGAATCCACCACGAAGGCGAGCGTAGAGCGGTGAGTGTCACACCCTTTGTTTTCTTGAGCTTGCTAGTTTAGGCTTGTTGTGTGCTTGGAGCCGTTTGTGGCTCGCATACGGTGTATTGGCAAGTCCCTTGCTTCGACAGTGCGGCAAGGAGCGCACATTTTTGGCGCCGCTGCCGGGGATATGCCCTACACTAAGCTCGGTTAGCACTTTACGCTTCCTTGTGGTGCAATTTCTATCATAGGAAAGGCAGGGAAGGAGTGTGTGGAAGGTTTCTGTTTTTTGCGTTTTCTGCAATTGTTGTCAAGTTTCAATTTCTGCTATTGTCTGCGTTTTTTCAATTTCTGCAATTTCTGCATTTTCAAGTTCGGCGTTTTCAATTTCTGCAATTTTCTGCATTTCTGTCAATTTTCTGCAATTTCTCTGCGTTTTTTCTGCATTTTCTACAATTTCTGCGTTTTTTCTCTGCATTTTCTGCATTTCTGCATTTCTGCGTTTTTCAATTTCTGTATTTTCTGCATCAACAAAAAAAAAAAATTTGGAAAAAAAAAGTGTTTGAGAAAAAAAAAAAGAAAAAAAAAAGGGAAAAAAATTCGGAAATTAAAAACGCGAGCGAGTGGGCGGCGATATTTTTCGAAAATAAAAAACGCGACTCTTAAAACGGACGGGTTGGTTTGTATAAAAGATAGATCGGGATCGTTTTCCCAAGCCCAAGCCCAAGCCCAAGCCCAGGCCGCAGTCCTCAGTCTTATGATATATACTAGACTCACTCTTATATATATACCCTACTCCCTCAAGAGAGAATGAGAGCATGTGGGACAAGTCCTCCACTCTCCTCCTTTCTCTTCCCACTTGCACCCTTAGACTTTCTAGTTTGGGCCTAGTTCCCTACTGGAAATTGACAGTTTTAGGGATTCCGAGGGCATAGAGTGACCAAACGGAGGGCTGTAAAGCACGGCACGACCCTCTGACCGATACGCTCGTTTTGAGCTATCACACGGCCCATTCCACGACACGCTCTAAAAAATCTAGCAAAAAAAAACAAACAAAAAACACGCTAAAAACTAGTCACAAGGCCTCCTAGAGCAGCTTTTTGACACCTTAGGGTATCAAAAGCACATGCACTTACGCTCTGGGCGAGTGTTAGAACACGAGCATATTGAGGGTGCCTCTGTTCATACGGACACCCATTACCCATCCACGATAAGCTCTAGACCCTCAGCGGGGGACACAAGGTAGCACCACCCAAGACCCTAAAATAGCCGCTAGTGATTCCTCCTCCGACTCAGAAATCATGGAAGCATACCCTACCCAAAACACTGAGAGAGAAGGCCATGCACCTCCCGAAGCTCCACAGCCTAATACTAGTATGTTTAGCCGTTTCATGGAAACATTAGGTAGAGCTACTCGCTCGGAACCTGATGCAAATGAAGCACACGAAGGGGGTGGGGAAGTGGACTCTCCTTTCACATCGCACGTGGACCCCACACCCCCAAAGAGTGTCCATGTGGATATCCTGCCAACTTCTTACCAAGAAGGCCCTGTTGAGCTGCCTCCTTCAGAAGTTCCCTCTAGAGTACCGTTGGTGACAAGTAAAACCACGGGGAGCAACATTGCTTCTACCTCACAAGAAACCGTTAACACGTCGACTCTAGAAGGATTGTTCATTAATGATCATTGGACATACGACCTCCACACTAAGGTGTTGACGGATCTACACTCTGGCCACGCCTACCATGTAGGATGGATAGAGATTGTACAATCCACCTCTAGTGCCACGAGCATCGAAGATCAACAGAAAATGATCTGTAATGTTATCCATGGCATTATTCAATTAGAAAGGCAAAACCGAGGGTAAATATACTCTCAACTGGCCCCATGAGATTTCTGGATACGAGTAAGGCTCAACAGCCTACTCTATCACAAATGGAGACTCCTCTAATGAGCCCCATGGACCCATCTTACATCATTTCACCTGGGGTCTCTATGCAATCTGAGCCTCCGAGCGAAAACTTTAGCTTCCCTAACTTGGCTCAACCCTCTATTAAGGAAAACACAGTGCTCACTCCAGGGATAAGCCTGACAGAGAATGTACCGATGACATCTACGGTTAGCGCAGTGCCACTACCTAGTGTCGTAGTACCTAATATGGGGCCTCGACCGTATGTGCCTCTAGCCCCTTATGCACACATGGCCCCCACACCTCCAATTGTACCACTTGCTTATGCTCCTCGAGTGCCGCTCCCTAGCCCTTATCCGAGTGGACCTATGCCCGGTTCTGTTCCATATCCTGCATCATCCACACATATGCCAAGACCGGTACCCGTTCCTCTCCCACATATGATTCCAAGAGTACCTCCACCGGCCCTACCTCCTCACATAGGTGACTTGGCAGCGTTTGTTCAAACCATAGGTCGATCTATCGCGGAAAATATGCGTCACGCATCTGATAGAGAGCCTAGAAGTAAGGCAGTACAAATTGCCAAACTCACGCAAAATTCAATGGGGACGAAGATGCTAGAAAACACATTGAAGTGTTTGAACAAGTATGTGATTCCTTAGGGGAACGCAATGAACTACATAAGTGCAATGCCTTAAGCTTGACATTAAGTGGGAAGGCTGGAGATTGGTATAGGACCCTAAGGGTGGACGAGAAAACAATCTACCCTACCCTTCGAAGGTTGTTTCTAAAGGAGTACATACGAGAAGGTGTGCTTTGGGGTGTAGCATCTCAGCTACAGAAGGCCGAACGTAAGGAAGGAGAGTCAGTAAGGGACTTCATTAGTCGTCTAAAGCACTTAAACTCTCGCTGTCCTGTAAATGAGCGCTTCAACAATAACCAACTGCTTGATCGATTCATTCGAGGGTTGAGGAATGAAGGAATCTATAATGGACTAGTGATTAGAGGTATCACAACCTGGGAAGATGTCACTGCCAATGCAATCCAATTAGAGGACAACTTGATGATAGCAGGCATGAGGGTGTCTACTGACACGAGATCCACTAGCTCACAAAGCCATTGAGTATGAACCCATGACTGCAAAGCCCATTGCCAATGAGCCAAAGGTATTTGAGACATTCTTGACAGACCTCACCAAGGCAATCCAAGAGTCTCTTAAGGATAATCGACCCCCTCAAAATAGTCACATGTATCCAAGAAGGGAGCAACAATGGTGTTCCATTTGCTTAGGTCCACATAGCACTAGTGAGTGCCCTACGTTTAGAGTAAAATTTAATGGAACTTGCAACGCATGTGGTAGGTATGGTCACCAAGCTAAGGATTGTTTAATGATCAAACGTATGATGGCAAATAGACCACCTGTAGCCTGGACGGATGCGCCTCGAGCTCCTGTA
Source organism: Adiantum capillus-veneris (assembly GCF_014529385.1). Classification (NCBI taxonomy): domain Eukaryota; kingdom Viridiplantae; phylum Streptophyta; class Polypodiopsida; order Polypodiales; family Pteridaceae; genus Adiantum; species Adiantum capillus-veneris. The sequence continues at coordinate 151,988,752 of NC_140940.1, forward strand.
TTGATGCCTACTCCACCTGTTGAGCAACTACCGCAACACATGGTCCCTAGACCTCAAAATGTTGTACAAGCTACACCGCTACCACCTCCTGTGCTAGGACCGCAGCCCCCGCATCCAAGAGTCGCCCCTATGAACCAAGTGGGTTGCGAGCCATCTAATGCTTATGCAGATGGTTGTGAGGAGGAAATAGACACTAGTATTGCCTACGGACTTGATACATTGGAAGAATGTCCTATATACTACATGGAAGATTGTTGGGGACAAGTCAAGCCGGTTTATCAAGCTGCTGCTCTCGCATCCAGAGGTCAAAATATCAACACCCAGGCTAGGAGGCCACCTCTTCAATGCTACGAGTGTGGTGGACCACATCGAGCAGCGGAGTGCCCTATTAGGCTGCAAAAGAATGCTGCACAGATGCAAGTGAATCAAGGGAGCACGTCTGCAATGCCAATACTCACATGTAATCGTTGTGGCATAGATCACTTGATTGCCCAATGCCCCTATAACCCAAATGCGCCTAAAATCACACCCCTGAATTTGGTCGAAATTGCTAGTGTGACATCACCAATACCACCCGTCGCACCCGCTTATGCGATTACACGGTCCATGCTTCAAGGGCCAGGCCATATCCTCGAAGAGAGAGATACCGCATCAGTTATCCAAGCAAAGAAAAAGAAGACACGAAGGAAGAAGTCGCAGAATACGGAAAATTCAAAGCCAAGTTCCAAAACAAACATAGGAACAGGAGATGACCCCGTGTATATGAATGACCTCGAGGATGATTCAGATTCAGTCGAGACAATGGAGACTAGAACCAATACCACAAAGGGAAAGACCGACAAAGAAAACCGTAACATGGAACCAAATGAAAACCGAATAAGAGAAAACCATAAAGAGCCTCTGAAAACACCACAAGTGTTTCCAAATCCAATCCAAGACCCCCAAGATAAACCGCAGGGGCAAAAAGGGAAAAATCGTAAAAAGAAGATTGGGACGTACCCAAACCCAGTAGACGAGATTAGCAGGTGAAACATCTAAGAGGTTTAGTGGAGGAGACTCAAAGGAAACTAGAACCAGAACCCATGCATGTAAAAATTCATGACACAGTGTTTCCACACGCAAGTTCATCCACCCCACATGAACCATAGACCGTTAGCCATATCTAGTATCATCCAAGAAGGGAGTGAGGACAGGACATCAGAAAGTGAGCATACACCCTTCTTGTTGGAAAGGATGTTTAACGAAGGAATACCTGATCCCATTGAGGAATATGAGATTCCATCCTCACCAGTTCCTAGTCAAGGACCTACACCCTGCAAAACGCCAATGAATGTTGCCAAACTAGTGGACTTCATGTCTTCTGAGGTCCGAACCACGATCATAGCAAAGCTGTATGGAGATCCTGAGTTATTCCTTGCACTTCGAGCATTCCTTAACGAGAGCTACGAACGGGATTACCGCAGTTTGCGCAACCAAATAGGCCTGACTCGATTATGATTGATGAGGAAAATCATGTGCAATCACTTGACTTAGATGGACACGAGTCTGTGATCGAGGTACCCAGTATAACGAATTAGGGCAGTATTTTTTAAGGCGACGAGTCTAATGCGACCCTACCCATCACTACCAAGGGATTAACTATAAAGGGAATTCTTGATGGTGGTGCGGGGAGAGTTTAGCATCGTTACAAAAGATTGTTTGGAATCCATGGGAAAACCCCGCCTCAAGTGTTACTATCATTGTGGTAAAGATGGCAAATGGT
>NC_140940.1:151990713-152018059 GCF_014529385.1 Adiantum capillus-veneris
TTCTCATAAAGATCACTCAGCTTTAACCATGCTTGATAAGCCGACATCTCGTCTGCTACATTGAAGTAAACACTTTCTCTCGAAGTCAGCATAATGGTAGAAAGTGCTAATTCATCCATTTCGCTCCATTCATCTTCGTCCATATCTTCTGGTTTTATCCCCTTGAGCTTTATAGGTTTTATCTGCTTCTTTTGTACCAACACGTGCCAAATTTTCTTCTTCCACAATGGGAAATTGGTTCCATCCAGCTTCTTGATATTGTAAAGAGCAGTGTCCTGTGATCCAGCCATAGCTACGCTTCACAGTAGTTTACTTTCTTGGGAAAAATTCAGCAGAGTTTCCCCTGTAAACTGACCTCTAAACCAATATCAACCTGTCAAATGAACCAAGAAAGCTTCAGATTCTGCATAAATTTCGGCAGAGTCTCCTTTGTAAAATGGCTCTGGTGTACTAAAAAACAGACCAAAAACAGCTCAAAAAACACTGTCTCTCTGGCACTGTAAGCTGCGGGTAAACCTGTCCTCCACCTGTACTGTCTCTCACTGTCCTGTCACTGTCCTATAAGCATAGACTGCGACAATGCCTCAACGGCAGTAAAGCAAAGATGCAATCCCAATTGTCTAACTCATAGTCAATACATCCTAGCTGCCTATCTAAGGGTGCTCGAGGGATCGCTCCAAGACCTGTATCACCAAAAGGATCTCAAACATCTTTGTAAGAATTTTCTATGTATTCGCTATTGAGTTTGCATGTTTGGTTTTCTAAACGGTTTCATGTACACATATGACTCTTTGTAAGTTACTTGTATTGTACAGTGTATTTTTTTCTACGATCTTTGGTATTTCTCAAGTATTTTTTTTCTACATTGTCTTGTTGCACGACGGGCACACGCATAGACATACACACAACAATACCCAGTTTCTCATAGTACAGAGTGTATATATTTGAGTGATTTTTACAAGGTATATCCAAGGGAAAACTAACACAAGAAGATTTAGAAATTTTCTCATGTAGGAAAACGGAGTCTTTTTCATCAGTGTTTTTCATTCAATGCATAACATAATGAGCTTCTGCTCAAGAGGGACCGCATACCTAGCTAGGTACGATTGGGGGTAGGGGACCACTGGGCCAAAGGTCCCCTACCTCCAATCGTACCTAGCTAGGTATCTGGTGCCTTCCTCAAAGAATCTCATGATGTTGAGGTAAGTCACAAGGTGGGAATTATTGTGAGAATTTGTCCAATTTAACTTCTTGTGGATAACTTAAAATGGATGAATTCCAAGCACTAGTTGAGGCAACAGACCAAATGCAAGAAGTGCTTGAAGCAACAGCTTGTATACACTTCTCAATGATTCCAAATTTTGAGTACGAAGTGAAAAGAATGAGTGCACTTCCTCCCAAGAGATAACATTTTACTAACATGAGCCAAAAGGTCAGGTCAAGGACGTGATGGTTCCAAAAGTTGACGAGTAAAGAGACAAATGAATGAGTTGCTAATGACAATCAGCACAGCATGGTGGCAGAGGCGACGGAGAGGGGGAATTCCACAGCGCTGACGTAGCGAAAGGTGATGCCCTCGCTCGGTGCTAGTGCACCACCGGCCTTCACAACACAGTCGTTCAAGGCTACCCGATTGAACAGCGCCGGATTGACGAAGCTGTCCGACCCAAACGCGCCGCACGAGACATGAATGTCACGGGAGGAGCAGCCATCGATACACGTGTTGATCATCTGCACCAAGAATTCGGAGGGGCCTACGGGTCCCTGCAACAGAACGATGTCCTCCTCTGCCTTGCACTGCGCTTGTACTGCAAGTAGCTTTCTACAGCCACCGCTTGTAGCCGTCGATGCAGAGACGGCGACATGAACTTTATGCGGCTGCAATATAGCGTTACCTGCAACAGTCGCGTTATTGGCGACGGCAATCTGCAAATTAGGGCACAGAAACATTGCCACAAGCACCACATTAACCCAGAAGATGTTGCAGTGATGGCCTTCTGATGATCCTCGCTGCATCATGACCATAGCTCCTGATCTAATCGTGGTGTTTATACAAAAGCTCACCCAAATTTTCTATTGCACTACTTATTTTGCCCTACAAACTCAGTTCCCATATATATAGACCCGGCCAGAAATTATAATTTCCGAAACTTGCAGAATTTGAGCTAATTTTTAATATTTTTACACTATTTTCCTCATAATGCAGGCCTCCGGAGCTATTCCTTTCCCTCTTATTCTCGATCAAGATTTATGAACTTCAAAGAGGCCACCACATCAAGAAAGAAAGAAACGGTGAAACAGTCATAAGAGTGGATTTTTGTCCTTGAGAATTCAATTATTCAAGTGTCTCGGTTTCATTTGTGCACTTTGTTAAGATCGGCACATTGTGTGTGTGTGTGTGTGTGTGTGTGTGTGTGTGTGTGTGTGTGTGTGTGAGAGAGAGAGAGAGAGAGAGAGAGAGAGAGAGAGAGAGGGAGAGAGAGAGAGAGAGAGAGAGATCAGCATGCTTGGGCCCACCACCTTATTGACATTGTGACAACCCTCTAACATCTTATGAAGGTTGTTATGGCCCTAGCCAACACTCATTGTCTGCATTTCTCTGGTCCCATATACTCAATCTAAAGTGTGTAGATGCGCGCACCTACTGTCAATAACATGTTATGGTACAACCATACAAAAATTGGCATAGCTACAAAAAGGACTTGCAAGCTACTTATTAGAAGGCAATAAATGATGCATATGTGACCATTCGTGAGACATAGTCATTTCAAAAAGGTGCCAATGCATTTGCTTCGTGTGACTATAAATTATTAGCCATGTCCTATGTAACCTCGATGAGACTCATATGTACTAAACCATTCATGAAAAGGGATCTACATAGTGTGGCTAGTTTCTATTGGAGCAATGACACTACAAGAATGGAGGGAAAACCCAACCCATTGGTCAAGGGGCATGAACACCCACTAGAAGCTTACATGTAATTTGATAAAAACTACAATATTTTAAAAAACAACCTCAAAAAAGCTCCTTATGAGTACTTCAAAGTTCTAGATACTATCTTAAAAATCTTGAAGTGTAAGGCTTGTTGCTTCGTTGTCAATGTTAGGGAAACAGTATGGTCTTTCTTCGAGAGACTCTAGGACCAAAAAGTGAGATTCCAAAAGGTTTAAGCACTTTCCCAAAAGCCTTGAGTAGAAAGACAATCCCATATGCCACCTTAGATGCATAATTGTGAAGAGTGTGTGCACGAATGTGTGCCTACTTGGTGTGGTGTGCGAGGAAGGAGAACATATAGAGTTTTGGGTTGAGATTTCACTTAGGATTGAAATGCCTCACTATTCGTTATTGAAATGTATTACCAATAAATAGGGAGAAGGTTGGTACGGTCAGTGTGATGGATATCCAACCAGCTCGCACAAACCCTAATCTTTCTCCCTTGAGCACCGACATGGCCCAAGAGGCCTATGTATGTACAACTTGTACAACCATAAAGCATCCAAGTGGTGTCACCGTACACCCATTATGTCCATGCAATGTGAAGACTGCTATGAGGGTAGTCTCTTTGTGAGATCATCCACAGGGTTGTCATCCATATGAACCTTGACTAGCTCCATGCGCTTCGTACCCAATATATCGTGTATCACATGATAACAGACTTCTATGTGTTTGACATAGAGTGAACAAGGGGTTCTTCTCTAATGTAATGACACTCTAACTATCACAATACAACAGTAGAGTTTGAGTGATGTCAAGTTCTCCCACAAGGTGACCTAATCACACAGCTTCCTTGGTAGCATCAGAAATTGCCACATACTTTGTCTCTGTGGTGGCGGAAGATGACATATAGTCTTAGGGACATGATCTCCATGATGACACGGTTACTCTAGGAAAAAGGAAAACATAGCCAGAGGTGGATATTTGACTATCCAGACAACCCGCATAATCCACTTCTATGTAATCCACAATGGATGCATTACTACTCCCAAAGCATAAGCAGTCGTCTATCATACCCTCCACATATCTCAAGATGTGCTTCACTGCTTACCAATCCTTTTTGCTAACCATTCCCACTCCAAACGCAATGCCTAGTCTCATGGCCACCATGGCGAACATAAGTATGTCAATTGCTGAAGAATATGGAAACTTGGCCCCTTTTGATTTCTCAACACCAAACTCTGGAGCATCATTCTTGCTCAATTTTCTAAATGACTGCATTGGGTTACTCAATGAGGCATCCCCCCCTCCCCCCCCCCCCACCTCCCCTGCCCCTACATTTTAAACATTGCAAGAGCTTGTGAATATACTTTTTGTGTGACAAATCTCCCTTTTGATCTCTCTTGATTCACAACCAAGCAAGTAATACACATCTCTTTAATGTTTCATAGAAATCTATGTGCCAAGGGACTGCTTCAAAATGACAATCTTGTCTTTTGGCTTCGCGACAATAAGCATATCATAAACATAAAGTATCAATATGATAATTGAACTTCAGGGTATACAAGAAACAATCTTCTTGGCTCCTTTCATATCCTTGGGATTGCATTGTTTTAGGCCATACAATGCCTTACATAATTTACACACCAATTCTGCCCTTCTAGGCTTCTTAGCTTTGACTTCAAAATCCTCTAGTTGTTTTCTGTAGAAATCATTGTCAAGACCCCCATGAAGGGAAGCCGTCTTAATGTCTATCTAGACAAGTTCCATGTCCTCAATGGGTACTAGTCCAAGTAGAAGATGGAATTTAGTTAGCTTGACTACCCAAGAGAAAATCTCATCAAGGTCCACATCTTTGTTCATTTTTCTTATATAGCCTTGTGCAAGGCAAGTCTTGTTTCCCCTCTCATAAATCTATCAGTTAGCAATTTTCATTTGCCATAATCGAGCTGCACTCAGATTGCAGTGCCTCATCTCACTTCATACTATCATCCATCTCAATAGCCTTTTGGTAGTAGGTACTAATTACCAACCAAATTTTAGACTTAAACACGGAGCCGTAAATTTGGAACTTCACATTATGCTCAGACATGAGCAAAGAGAGTCTAGGGAGAGAGACAGAGAGAGACTTGCTACACCCACTTGTTGTGAAGTATTCAAGTTTGTTCAAAAGTAAACTAAGCTGGGAACACCACGCTTCCAATAGCAGAAACTTTTGTGCATTGTAAAAGGGTCATCTGGGAAACTCTCATGCTATGGCAGCCTCCTGTGTATATTGCTACTTAAAGGTGAAAGGCTCCTTTAGCTCTCGAGCCATGGAGCTATACGCAAAAGGGGAAAAAAATCTCATGATATGAAGTTGTTAGAATGAAATTATTTTGTGACCAGGTGATGGGAAAATGAGTCTCGGACCCTCTTTGAAGGTTACAAACAAAGATTAATGAAAATTTCCTAAAATACACTATGTTACTTACGATACACTTTGTTATTGGAACTTTTAAGTCAACCACAACTTTTGTCAAGGACCATAGATTTTTGCACACTAGTGGCATTCTTAAATGTATGCCATGATGCATGTAAAGAACATAGCATGAAAATGGATTTTAATATAACATCAGAATTAAGCCTTTTTTAGGATCAACTGAGTTGAGGATTGTAAGTTCAAGGAATTTTTCTCTCAGCACAGGGTTGGCTTACAATCTATAGGCCACTTTCTGGTGTGTAACCATATGGATCATTCCAAAAGTGTGTACAATCTAGTTGCTCTTCCGGTGTTGTGTAATCACTTGGCTCACTGCGAGGAAGGATTTTAGGATAGACTTATATTCTTACTCGTGTGGTGCAGTAGTATATTTCTCACCACAAAGCTGAGTTAGAATTTAGTGGTCGACTTATGGAGTGCAGTAGGCATGATGCTACACCTCTCACTTCAGAGTGACCTATAGATTTCTCAATTTTAAATCAGGACACATAATCATTTGTACCACATAGAAATGCAAGAGTATTGCTCGTCAAATAGAGAGTGGAGAGATGCATTCTTGATTTCCTCTTCATCTCTGTGTTATGCAGTGTTTATTAATGTGCTTTGGACTCCAAAGACACACCATTCTTCATCACAGGAGATTGTGAAGTTGTCCACTTATGTTTGTGTTGTGAGTTCCGCACACTTCATCAGGGATTAACTTAGGTCACATCATCACTCTTACTACATAGAAAGATGAGGGTTATGCTCGTCTACCTAAGAGTGGAGAGATGCATACCTATGCCCTCTTTATCTTAGCATGATGTGCCTTGCCCTTGTACTTTTTGATCCGTAGAAACGCCATTGTTCATCACTAGATGACTTGGTGTTGTCCTGGATGTAGATATGTACAATGTTTAGCCACAATTTGAGATTGTTAAACTGTCATGGTTGTTTTGTGCGTTTCACACACTTCATCAGGGATTAGTTTGATTAAAATATTAATCAACATTACAACAATGTCTAGGACTTGTACAGATCATACCTCACACACGCTGGGTTGATTACATGTACACTTCGATCATTTACGTGTATTCTGCAACGCACATAAGAGGGTCCAGTACTTGTGATGAGCGTCCCTCACACTCTTGACCTCTTCATTCTCTCTCTATCTCTCTCTATATCTCTTTCTTTGTTTGTTCTTTGTTTTTTCTTAATCTTTCCATCATTTATTGTATAGTGTATGGTTTGCAATCATAATATAGTATTTTTTGCTACAAATTATGTCACTTGTTTATGCTTTAAGGTCATGACACAATTTTGATAGTTTGCTCTCTCATCTTATATCATTTATGTTTTAAAATTATATCTTACAGATATAGCGGACACCAAGCTGGCGAAACATCAGTGAAAGTTTTCCTTCGAAGTTATAGTACACCACTTTCATCACATGTCAGAGTCTGAGATTTATCGCTCCCTAAACCCTTGTGCAACAGTTGTATAATAAGTTCAAGAGCAAGGAGTAGTTGGAAAGAGCAGCAAAGCAAATGAGAGTGGAAGCCATATCTTTTGATGATACCAAAGAGCTAGGAGATTCCATTAGAATATATCATGTCGCTAGTAGTGCTCTCGGTCTGGATCAGTCTCAGTCCCCCCTTGTATTGCATCTTTTATCAAATACTGCAATCTTCAACATGAAGGCTCCATAGCTCGAAGAAGAGAGATGGGCACATGTGAAGTGTGTAGGTGTCACTCATCTTTCATATAAAGATCGATTGTATGCGACGAATATCTTCAAATTCCACTTGCATGGACCTATAGTGGATCAACAAGTTAAAGACGAAGCCACAACTATGGACATCGCTCTTCACGACGTTATTTATTCATTTGCCATGGTTTGTCACATGGATCATCCAATGCTCATTTCATGTTTTTGGAATGGCGGCCATGTAGAGAAGTGGATAAAAGAGTGCAATGCAGCTCATTTCATGTTTTTGGAATAGCAGCCATGTAGAGCAGGGAATAAAAGAGTGCAATGCAGATGGCAGTCAACCTGCCATTAGCAATTATGTGACCACTAAAGGAGTAGTAGAGCTATTGCATAGTAACATTTTGCAAATAGTTAATTCTCTTCTTCAGACCTTGAAGTATCTACATGCACACGACTATCTCCACAATGACATACACTCTTGCAACATGATGCTTCATTTTGGACAAAAGGGGGTAAATGCAGGCATTGTGGATTGGGAGTCATGTACAAAGACCAAAATAGCGGCATTCTTTCCTCCACTCTGCAACTTACAAACAGAAATTAGAAATCAACATTCAGTTAGAACTGGCTATGTTTGTGCATTTTGCAGGTGTCGACATTGGATCCAGTTGTCATCCATGTCACACCTTTAGACCTAGTTTACAGCTTACCCTTAGGATTGACTCATCTCCCTACGAGATCCTCCACAAGAGGTTTACAACTTCAAAAACTAAAATATATCCGATGTATAAAAAATTAGCAGTATATCCCATGTTACTAGCTCAAAAATATGGTAGCATCCTCAAAACATATTAGAGACTAACATCTTTTTTGTATCTCAAAAAGGATTCCAAAAAAAATATCCTCAATTCTTTATATGTTTATATGCAATGATAACGGATCCCAAGAATAACAAACACCTGTAGTATCATAAACACCCTGTAAGACTATAGCCATTCACAAAGATAATTACTATCCCTTACCTTGGATAGTAGCTTAAAAAATACGGTATCCTCAAGGTTTTCTTTGATGAGTAAGTCATCAGCTAAATTATTCATGAAGTAGAAGCTTGTCAAAAAATAATGCAATGAATGAAGTATCAATATGTCAAATATACCCAATTTGAGCTGTCTCTTAAAATAATTTTCCGTCAATGTCTACTCCCATGTTATCCGGACATATGTCATAGTAGCTGATACTCTTGCAAGTTCATAATTTATGAAAATTCGGCAGCATCTCCCTTGTATTTTGAATAAAGTTTCAAAAAAGCTCCAACAAACTATACCATCCCACCAAGAGACCCTCACATGAGGATTAAGGTCCATGTCACCTTCCCACAATTCTTATAAAATTCTATTCGCTTACAATGGTTTGAAATCCTCTGTGTGTGTGTGTGTGTGTGTGTGTGTGTGTGTGAGAGAGAGAGAGAGAGAGAGAGAGAGAGAGAGAGAGAGAGAGAGAGAGAGAGAAAGAGAGAGAGAGAGAGAGAGAGAGAGAGAGAGAGAGAGAGATAAAAAGAGATCAGCATGCCTGGGCCCACCACCTTATTGACATTGTGGCAACCCTTTAACACCTTATGAAGGTTGTTATGGCCCTAGCCGACACTAATTGTTTGCATTTCTCTAGTCCCATATACTCAATCTAAAGTGTGTAGATGCATGCACCAACTGTCAATAACATGTTATGGTAAAACCATACAAAAATTGGCATAGCTACAAAAAGGACTTGCATAGCTACTTATTAGAAGGCAAATAGATGATGCATATGTGACCATTCGTGAGACATAGTCATTTCAAAAAGGTGCCAATGCATTTTCTTCGTGTGACTAAAATTATTAGTCATGTCCTATGTAACCTCGATGAGACTCATGAGTACTAAACCATTCGTGAAAAGGGATCTACATAGTGTGGCTAGTTTCTATTGGAGCAATGACACTACAAGAATGGAGTGAAAACCCAACCCATTGGTCAAGGGCATGAACACCCACTGGAAGCTCACGTGTAACTTGATAAAAACTACAATATTTTTATAAACAACCTCAATACACTCATTATGAGTACTTCAAAGTTCTAGATACTATCTAGAAAATCTTGAAGTGTAAGGCTTTATGCTTCGTTGTCAATGTTAGGGAAAGAGTATGGTCTTTCTTTGAGAGATTCTAGGTTAAAAAAGTGAAACTCCAAAAGGTTTAAGCACTTTCTCAAAAGCCTTGAGTAGAAAGACAATCCCATCTGCCACCTTAGATGTATAATTGTGAAGAGTGTGTGCACGAATGTGTGCCTGCTTGGTGTGGTGTGCAAGGAAGGAGAACATAGAGAGTTCTGGGTTGAGTTCTCACTTAGGATTGAAATGCCTCACTATTCTTTATTGAAATGTATTACCAATAATTAGGGAGAAGGTTGGTACGGTCAGTGTGATGGATGTCCAACTAGTCTGCACAAACCCTAACAATCTTTCTCCCTTGAACACCGACATGGCCCAAGACGCCTATGTATGTACAGCTTGTACAACCATAAAGCATCCAAGTGGTGTCACTGTACACCCATTATCTCCATGCAATGTGAAGAGTTCTATGAGGCTAGGCTCTTTGTCAGATCATCCACAGGGCTATCATCCAGATGAACCTTGACTAGCTGCATGCGCTCCGTATCCAATATGTCGTGTATCACATGATAACATACTTCTATGTGTTTGACTTAGAGTGAACAAGGGGTTCTTCCCTAATGTAATCGCACTCTAACTATCACAATGCAACACGAGTCTGAGTAATGTCAAGATCTCCCACAAGGTGACCTAATCACACAGCTTCCTTGGTAACATCAGAAACTGCCACATACTTTTTCTCTGTGGTGGCGGAAGATGACATATAGTCCTAGGGACATGATCTCCATGACGACACGGTTACTCTAGGAAAAAGGAAAACATAGCCAGAGGTGGATATTTGACTATCCAAAAAACCCGCATAATCCACATCTATGTAACCGACAATGGATACATTACTATTCCCAAATCATAAGCACTTGTCTATCATACCTTCCACATATGTCAAGATGTGCTTCACTGCTTCGCAATCCTTTTTGCCAAAAATTTGCTAACCATTCCCACTCCAAACGCAATATCTAGTCTCATGGCCACCATGGTGAACATAAGTATGTCAATTGCTGAAGAATATGGCACCTTGACCCCTTTTGATTTCTCAACATCAAACTTGGGAGCATCATTCTTGCTCAATTTTCTAAATGACTGCATTGGGTTACTCAATGAGGCATCCCCCGCCCCTACATTTAAAACATTGCAAGAGCTTGTGAATATACTTTTTGCGTGACAACTGTCCCTTTTGATCTCTCTTGATTCACAGCCAAGAAAGTAATAAGCATCTCTTTAATGTTTCATAGAAATCTATGTGCCAAGGGACTGCTTCAAAATGACAATCTAGTCTTTTGGCTTCCCGGCAATAAGCATATCATAAACATAAAGTATCAAGATGATAACTGAACTTCAGGGTATACAAGCAACAATCTTCTTGGCTCCTTTCATATCCTTGGGATTGCATTTACTTTTCCAAATTCATGTACCAGTTCCTTGAGCCTTGTTTTATACACCAATTCTGTCATTGTAGGCTTCTTAGCTTTGAATTCAAAATCCTCTAGTTGTTTTGTGTAAACATCCTTGTCAAGATCCCCATGAAGGAAATCCGTCCTAATGTCTATCTAGACAAGTTCCATGTCCTCAATGGCTACTAGTCTAAGCAGAAAATGGAATTTAGTTATCTTGACTACCCAAGAGAAAATCTCATCAAGGTCCACATCCTTGTTCATTTTGAATCCTTTAGTGACCAATCTAGCCTTATCCTTAGGCTTGGGATCTTCTTTCATGCACTTTTTCTTATATACCCTTGTGCAAGACAAGGCTTGTTTCCCCTCTCGTAAATCTATCAGTTAGCAATTTTCATTTGTGATAATCGAGCTGCACTCAGATTGCATTGCCTGATCTCACTTCACACTATCCTCCATCTCAATAGCCTTTTGGTAGTAGGTACTAATGACCAACAAATTTTTAGACTTAAACATGGAGCAGTTGAGAGAGAGAGAGAGAGAGAGAGATAGAGCGATAAACAGAGAGAGAGAGAGAGAGAGAGAGAGAGAGAGAACTGTAGTAAATTTTTAACTTCACATTATGCTCAAAGATAGTCTAGAGAGAGAGAAACAGAGAAGGAGACCTACTACACGCACTTGTTGTGAAGTATTCAAGGTTGTTCAAAAGTAAACTAAGCTGGGAACACCACGCTTCCAATAGCAGCAACTTTTGTGCATTTAAAAGGGTCATCTGTGCAGCTCCTACACCATGGCAGCCTTCTGTGTATATTGCTACTTAATGTTGAAAGGCTCCTTTAGCTCTCGAGCCATGGGACTATAAGCAAAAGGGGAAAAAAATCTCATGATATGAAGTTGTTAGAATGAATCATTAGTTTGTGACCAGATGAGGGGACGATGAGTCCAGAACCCTCTTTGAAGGTTACAAACAAAGATTTATGAAAATTTCCTAAAATACACTATGTTACTTACGATGCACTTTGCTATTGGAACTTTTAAGTCAACCAAAACTTTTGTCAAGGACCATAGATTTTTGCACTAGTGGCATTCTTAAATGTATGTCATGATGCATGTAAAGAACATAGCATGAAAATGGATTTCAATTCGGCATCAAAACTAAGCTTTTTTAGTGTCAACAACTGAGTTGAGGATTGTAAGTTCAAATTGATGTTTTCATCATAAAAATAAGAAATCATTGAAATTATAAGAAATCATCACACGAAATAATTATATGAAGTAAAAACTATCTAGATCACCAAAAATCATTATGCAAGAACTTCATGGCATCATAAAATAAATCTATAGAATAATAAACATAACAAAATATCATGAAACGATATCATGAAATCACAAAACGGTCATCTTAATCATTAAAAATGAGCTTAAAATAACAACATGGTATAATGAATTGACTTCATGCAATAATAATTCTTTCAGTTATAATAAATCATCATGAAAAAATATCATCATATTAAAATGACTCTATCTAACAAAATAAATCAATTATAATAAATCATCATGAAAAAATATCATCATATTAAAATGACTCTATCTAACAAAAAACTATCTCAATTACACTAAGTCATCCATGAAACAATGCTATGGAACATAAAACCATTTCAATAAGAAACCATCCATATCCTTATGAAACTGTATCATGGTATTATGGAACAAGTCCACGAATGAATAAAATTCTTACTAACAAAATCAATAGAAATGACTTCTAATCATTATGAAAATATAGCATGTCTTACAGAACAATTCCATGAAAAAATAACTATCTCCATAAAAAATGATTATGAAAATACATCATGCCATAATGGAACAACTCTTAGTAATAAATAATCAATATGAATGGATTCTAATATCACCTTGAAAATACATCACGACATTATGCAATAGCTCCATGAAAGAATAACCATTGAATGAGAAATGATTTGTAATCACCATGAAAATGCATCATGACCTCACGAAACAACTCCATGGAATAATAATCATCTCAATGATAAAGGATTAGTATAAATGACTTCTAACATATCATGAAATCATGAAACAACTCTATAAAAGAATAATCGTCTTAGTGATGAATGATCAATATGAACACTTTCTAATCATCATAAAAACATGTCATAGCATCATGCAAAAACTCCATGGAAGAATAATCATCTCAATGAAAAAGAATTAATACGAACAATATTTAATAAGAAATTGTATCATAGCATCATGGAACAACTCTATAAACCAATAATCATATCAGTAATAAACGACTAGTACGAACAAGTTTTAATCACTACTATGAAAACGTATCATGGCATCACAAAACAACTCCATAGAAGAATAACCATCTCAATAGTAAACAATCAATACAAAAAAAAAAAAAAATCATCAAGAAAACATATCAAGGCATTATGAAACAACTCTATGAAAGAATAACCATATCAACAAGATGAATGATTAGTATGAGCGACGTTTTATCATCATGGAAGCGTATCATGGAATCATGGAACAACTCCATGGAATAATAAAAAACAATCAATACAAATAACTTATAATCATCGTGAAATTGTATTGAATGGCATCATGGAATAACTCCATGAAATACTAACCATATTAATAAAATGAACGATCAATAATAACGTCTTATCATCATCATGAAAACGCATCATGACATCATGGAACAACTCCATGAAATAATACTCATATCAATAATAGAATGATCAGTATGAATGACTTGTAATCATCATGGAAACCCATCATGACATTATGGAATTACTCCATGAAATAATAACCATCTCAATATTAAATGATCAATACAAACAATTTCTAATCATCATGAAAACGCGTATGGCATTATGGAATAACTCCATGGGAAAATAATAATTTCAATAACAAACGGTCAATACGAACACCTTGTAATCATCATGGAAATGCATCATGGCATCATAGAATAACTCCATGGAGTAATAATCATTTTAAAATAGAAAATAGAAATGAACAAACAATACGAACCACTTCTATCATCATGAAAACACATCATGGAACAACTCCATGGAGTAATAACCATCTCAACAATGATTGGTTAGTAAGAATGACTCCTAATCATCACATGAAATTATAAATTTCAATAACAAACGATCATAAGTAAAAACTATAAGTTTTTTATATTTTGGTGAAAATAGATTATTAAAATATATCTCTTCGATAAATTATCAAAATTATAACTTTGTAACATCTATATGTAAATAAATGATATAAATCAATCAATTATAATGATCATATATAACTCTTTAATTTTTCCAATCAAAAGAGAAATAATTCACCAAAATAAAACTCTTCAATAAATCGTTAAAATATAACTCTTTGATAAATCATCAAAAATATAATCATAGACATCCACAAAGAAGAGAAATAATGTGAACTTTCAAAGTATAAGTATCAATACTAATTGAAGATTATAAAATAAATCATCAAAATTGTAAGTATTTGAGATGTAACTATATAAATCATTGAAACATAACACGTTAATAATTATCCGAAAAGAATAAAAAGAATTATTCAAACATAAGTTTTTAACATGAATCTTTGAATACAACACAGATTATCAAGATGTATAACTGTCAGTAATTTGAATAATATATATATATATATATATATATATATCAATTTGATATTTATCATAGATTACACACAATCAAAACAAAAAGAAAACTAAAAAGATTTCAAGTGATATGACGTTGATGTAACTCGATGTACATGCATCAAAATATATGTGATATATATGAAATATAAGTACAGAGATCAATCAATTTATGTACTTCTTTCAATATATAAAGCGAATTGAAGATGATGTAAATTTAACATGCATATTTTTTTATTTTTTTATTTTATATAAACCGGATTGCATATGATTCATAAAAAGAAAATTCAAGAATTATACAATAAGAAGAATTAAAGATATTGTAATTTCAATATTCTAAACTTTTACTCTATTTCTTTTACACAAATCAAACTGCATATAATCCATGAAAAGCAAATCCAAGAATCATGTTAAAAAAAACTCAACACGTATCAATATAGATATCTAATTGAATACAACATATTAACTCTTGATCTAAGTTCTTTTATGCAAATCGAATTGAATATGATGCATGAAAGGTAAATCAAAGGTCATAACAAGAAGCTTAACACTAATAGATTTGAAATTTTAAAAACTCATACCTCTTGATGATTTTAATAAAAAAACGTGTTGAAAATAGTTAGCAATTCCTTGTAAGTTACTTTCGATGCAGAATTTGATAAATCTGTCATGACCAATAGCTTCCGAATGTCCCAAAACCTTGATAACGACTCTTCAAACATTGAAATCCGAGTTTCAAGCAGAAAGTTATGATGCTTTTATATTTTGTTGAATTGCAGATTTTTGTTGCGCGCTCGCAAGGTGAAGCCGCGCGAGACAAAAAACGCTATATTTTTGTGAAGAAAAAGTAACCACGCTCTGATGCCTTGTTGAGAAGTATCATAATAACTAATATCTAATTCTACCAAATGATTTTCTCATGTTAAACTGGTCATTTAGTATGGATAAGTGCCAGGGGACAAAAAGCTAGAATATTGGTTAAGCTGGTAGACCGACCACAGTACGGATCCAAAGGAGGGAAAATAGGGATCCAAAGGGGGGGCATCTGCAAAAGAGCAATGTGCAACAATGGGCTTTAAAGACCGTAAGGTTCAGCCCATTAAGACTTCCAAAATGCTAAGGTTCCAACTTAATTCAAATGTTATTTCCAAAGGTCAAACACTAGGAAAATTGGATGCTTTGTATGTGTTTAAAAAGTCTTCATAGTTCCCACATAAGAGGGGGCGAGTCCTAGGAGTAGGGGATGAGATAGAAACACACACACACACACACACACACACACACTCACAAGCCTCCTTTACACAAAGGGAATGAGGGACACGTGTCAGCTCCCTAGCCCAGATGCCCACAAGGTGTACTTAAATCCTATTGGATGGCCATGGAGGTGGACCAATGAGAATTAGGCTAGAGTAAATATAGTTCAATTAAACTAAAAACACTTAATAAAAGAACCAATAAGAATCAATCTCTCTAGAAGATTATTGAACAATCTCTCAAGGGGTCCAATGAGCATTCAATAGCCCAATGGCTTGCCTGATTCATATTTGCTAGGAGACAAAGGGGTCCAATGAGAGTTTAGTTGCATCAATTAACTACCTAAAGATCTCACAAAAAGGGGAAAGGGGGACACATGTCAGAAGGCTATCATTTATGCTCCTTTAATCCTATTGGTTAAGCCTGGAGAGCTCCAATGGGGTGGTAGCATGAGAAAATAGCATGAGGGGTCCACCAAGAGAGAGAGGGGGTTGATTATCTCAAGTCATTATTCCACACACACTCACACAAGCTCATGTGTGAAGCAAGAAGACTCTCTCTCTTCTTCTCAAGCTTTAAAGGAAAGCTTATCACCTACTCCAAGGTTGTGAGAAGGGAGGCCTACACCAACAACTCTTGGCTTTGTGATGCAAATCCATCCAAGAGCCAAGCTTCAATGCATGCTCATCTCCTCTACCATGCTAATTACTAAGCTAAGATATGCTAATATGAGTGATTATGTGAGGAGATGTACATCTTTCTCATAAGACTACTCCTTCCGCTCAATCTACTCTCATACCGCGCTAGCTCTCACCATCTTCGAAGGTGTGTGAGGTCTTGGTCCTGAGACCGTGATGGAATTGATGTTGCATTTTATAAGTGTTTTGCTTAGTGCTAGAAGATTTCATCTTCATTGCACTAGCTAGTATGGAAGGAACACAAAGAATTGTATTGTAAAATGACTCTCTTGATGGGAGAAACCTATAATACAAAGCCTTTTGGAAGGGGACCGGCTCCATGTAAATCCGGTCCTCAACTATTGTCAATAGCTTAATTTCTCTATCTTGAAGTATTGTTCATGCTATCTAAGTAGGTATTATGCGTTTTGTTGCTCGCTTTACCCAAGCACTGTTATTATGCTCATCAAGAATCTATTATAATGAAATGCTCACTATGTTCATGCTAATTTCCACTACACAAAAGTTGTTGAGAGAGAAAGAGAGAGCACAGAAATAGAACCCCAAAGTGTGTGGAATACACACATGAGATGATGTAGATATAGAGGGGACCCGGGTGCTATATATAGAGAAGTCATATATTAAGTAGCTTCACATATAAGATCAACACCCCCGCTCAAATAAGAGTCCCTAGCTGTGGATGAAAAAAAACACTTGGGGAATCAAGGGAAAAACCCACAGCTCTATTTACACCCACCATTATATTATAAAAATCATTGAATGTACAAATTTTCATGAGGAGCTACATCACTTCTTTTACAATGAATATTTTATATGGAGCTACATCACTATTTTTACAATTAATGTTTTATGAGGAGTTACATCACTCCTATCCTATCAAATACAATAATGAAGGTGTAAAAACTAGCGATTAGCTCTTGATCAAAAGTGTCTCCGTGAATCTGTTGTGTAGCTTGTCATCAATATGGAATCACCAAACATGTCTTCATGTTATCATCAATATGGCATCACCAAACATGTCTTCATGTTATCATCAATATGGCATCACCAAACATGTCTTCATGTTGTCATCAATATGGCATCACCAAACATGTCTTCATAAATCTTTTATTGTCACCAAGTTTGTCTTCATGAAATCAATTCTTTGATCAATCCTACATAGATCATAGACTCAAAAAACATAGTCATGCAAATTTTTTGCATCATGCATTAGTGAAATAATTACATTCACAATGCCATAAGAGATGGTTCGCTCCGCCACTCTTTTGACAACATATATACGCACGACAACATATGTGTACATAAAGTATGAACGTAAAAGTTCAAGATGCGTGATTATGTGATGTAAATGACATGTGTATATACTATATAAAATGATATTTATCAACGTAGTCATATCAATGAATATCATCAAAGTATTAATAGAACATCATCATTGTATCAATAAAAATAAATAAATCATCATGGTATCAACAAAAAGCATCATGGTATCACCGAGAATAATCATTGTATCAATGAAACAACATCATGGTATCAGCGAGCATAGCCATGGTATCAACGAAACAACATCATGGTATCACCGAGATAATCATTGTATCAACAAAACAACATCATGGTATCACAGAGAATATCCATGGTATCAAGGAAACAACATCATGGTATCACCGAGATAACCATGGTATCAACGAAACAACATCATGGTATCAACAAAACAACATCATGGTATCACCAAGAATAACCATGGTATCAACGAAATATCATCATGGTATCAATGAATATCATCATGATCAAAGTTAGTGTTTTATTTGTCCTTAGATGGGTCATCTTGCAAAGGAATGTCCATAAAGGAGACCCCGACCTTAATCTCAGGCTCACTCTCATCCTCAAAGGGCTAGCCAACAGCAGCAGCAGACTGAGTCGCAGGGTACGCAGGCAGACCCAGCCTCCGAGCCTGGGGCTCAAGCGGAGGAGGGCTGGTAGCAGGTTTGTGGTGGATGTTGACAGGGGCCACCACGTTAGCCTGGCACTCATAGTGGTCCGCAAGCTTCATACCAGTGGCAGGGGGTTTCCACAGGGAACCGTTTTGACCCTCTTTAGAAGGACAAGGTTCTAGCTCCACACCCCCCCCCCCCTCCCCAGTTCCCGTCCGCCTCCTTCCTCCTCCTCCCCTCCTTGCCCTTCACCCTCTGCCGCTACCTACCCCCCAACTCCTCCTTCTCTCGCTACCCCTCTACTCCACATCTTCTCCCACTCCTGTCCTGCAGCCATCCCAGGGGGCAGGACCATCCTCGGCTGCTAGGAGATTTCTTGGCATCACCTTTGCCATGAGTAGCTTGGCAAGAGAGGGACATCCTTTCTTGTGAACCTCCCTTCTGGTGGAGACATCTCCCTTTGCAACAATTTCTTGTGGACTGACAAGCTTCACCATTCGTTGTAGGTGGGACTTTTTCGCCTACAACTTCACACGTTTTCTCAACAACCCTTCACCAGACTTTGAGGCAGCTTGCTTCAAAGTTCATGTATTGTTCCTTGTAGCTAGAGGGCTAGAGGCCCTAGAATCAGCGGTTGGCTTCTCTTTTTCCCTTTGTGGGACTAACCTAAGTGGACTTTAGACTCAGTGTTGTAGTGGTTGCAGGCACAGATCCCGAGTTCTGTCACCACATGTGAAACCTAGGGTCATGGACTTGGTTTAGACTCTATGGACATTCTCCAAGTTCTAAGTGACACCTCCGGACTTGTAGGATGTAAACACATTGTGGTACACTTCTTTGCTAACATGCCGAGCCCGCCATGCTATGTACACATACATGAGGACTCCTAGACAAAGGAGGTTGCCCTGCGCATGGCTCGTTCTTCTTGGGCCTGGGCTAGACACTCCTTGTAGGCATACCTCTCTCAGGGATGCTCGGATGAAAATTATTCCCCATCCAATCCAACCTCAAAGATAATACGATTAGGTGTTGTTGCTGCATCAATCTCTCTCTCGCTCTCCATGAGGATCTTCTCATGGAACGTGGAGGGATTAGGTGGGACCTCATTTTAGCGCCAGAGGGGCGGATTAAGTCAAGAGCTCCAGTGATGCCTTGTGGGAGGAGAGATTGATCTCCTTATGCTACAGGAGCATCATCTATGTGAGAGCCGCATTAGACGATGTGGTCAGCTTTTGCATGGTCGATATGAGACATTTTGGTCAACTGCATTGGACCTGGTGGTATCTAGGGAGGGGTATGTATGACTATTGTGGACTCTTGCAGCAGGACATTGTGGACAGAGGTAGTCATTGTGCCTGACAGGGCTCAATGTATTACTATGGGTTGCCTCTTGGGCTTCCTGAACATCTATGCATCCAATGTGGTGAGTTAACATGCAGAGTTTTGGTTCACTTTGTACAGTCTCTATCGTATGCAGAGCAATGGTGCATTGGAGGAAACTTCAACATGCTGGAGGACCCCTCTGACAAGATTGGAGGTAGCGATGCTACTGTGCATGGAACTGAGTTGGTAGCTTGGGAGAAGCTATGCATGACTTTGAGGGTTCCAGATGTTTGGCAACACTATGGAATCAGGGGGTTCACCGTTCAGTAACCCCTGTATATAATGTGCGTTCGCAAGGGGTATTAAAAAAAACCCTCTTTTAACATGTCAAAACGAATAAAATGATGCCTTATTTTAGGAATTTTTTCACAATTAAATATAAAAGCCCCTTATTTTAATGTATCTCTGTTAAATTTCCTAAAGTTTTTGCTTTTTAAAACCTGATTACATAGTGAACCCCCAAGACTCTGGCTTTGTGAGGCCCCTAGACATCCTGGCCTTCTTTGGTTCGGACCATAGAGTGGGATAAGTGAATCTATCTCGGATAGATTGCTTCTATGCTAGTGACCACATCTGTGACTTCGATGGGACATTTTTCATTCTAGTTGGGATATCTTTTTGGGACCATGCACCAGTGATTCTCACAGTGACAGATAGACAGAGGAGGCGGAGCACAATGCTACGCATCCTTGAGAGGATCTTGCTGGACTCTGAGCTCAGAGAGTGGGGAGTGGATCTTTGAACAGAGGGCTTGGACATGCACAACTCCCTTGCTGACAGAATGGCCTCTGGACTTAGTTTGTTCTTTCTTGAAGGAGTCTACCACCCGCCTGTGGTTGTAGCGAGACAGGAGGAGTAGCATCTCTGACGGGTGTTGCGTCATTGTAGAGGATGCAAGAGCAGCACCCAAACAGTCCATGGTTGGAGGAGGAGTTGGAGTAGGCTCGCCAGGATCTTCCATTATAGGGGATAGGCATCATGAGTTTTCTTTCCATTGACAGACATCTCATTGGATCCAGGTGGGTGACAGAGTGATTGGGGCGTTCTCTGAGTAGTGGGATCCCAGCATGTGCATGCCAGTGTCAGCCAGTTGAGGAGTCCAACATGTCAGCTGCTTCAAATCCAGAGACATGCGTGTAGTTTCAACTGACTTTTATCGTGACTTGTTATCTGCAGAGCCTCAGTCAAAGCATCAAGATGCATACAAAGAGAAAGTTTGTGCACAAATGCCTTGTCTTGTGACTGAGAGATGCTCCGGAGTCTTGAGCTGCCTCTTTAACTAGAGGAGATCCACAAGGCCCTTAGAGCCCTTATCCAATGACTTTCAAGCAGTTTTCATCAATAGATATCATACTCATATGATATCTACTCACTCATACAGATTTTAAACTCCACATCTTTCATCATGAGCATGTTCGCCACCTAGCATAAAGGCCATTCAATTTGGACAAGTTTGAGTAAGATTGTGACCACTTGGAACCCAAAAACAGAGAAATCCTGGCCTTGGACACATTCTATGGCCCCAACCACATGAGCATCTCCAAATCAAAATATGAGATGAACAGAGGTTACCCATCACCTAGAGATACTACAGATCAAGGCTAGGCCAAAAATCTCAACAGAGACATCATACTCGTATGATGTCTCCAGAGACCAAAATGACTAATTTGGGGAAATTTCTCACTTCCAATTCCATTATCACATTATTGCTAGCCCACAGCTCAAGTTCTATCAAGTTTTGATTTTGTTACCCATCTAAACCAGGTTTTGGAACTTTGAAGCTTTGCACCTGAATTTTGGCTTCAAACACATGAGAAAAATTTTCCAATTCAAATTTCTGATGCGAGGGAGTCTATGCAATGCTAAAGCCAAAGATATCGGGTAAGTTATAATACAACAGCTGCTAATCTATGTCTAGCCCCAGAGAGCTTGAAGATAGCGGCTTGGAAGACCTTCACTATTGATTATGACAATACTTGATGTTCCACCACGACAACGGGTCGAGGGGGTCATATCAAGCAGAAGATGAAAGAGCCGAGGATGAGGAAAGGTCAAATGAGCATATGGAAAGTTGCTAGTGTACAACCAGATGAGACAATGAAAGAGCCAAGTCAGCAGTGGAGGAGCCAAAAGAGCCTATGGATGGATGAAACCCAAGATTAGGAAAAGCAGGCCTAGGGATGAGCAAACTGATATTGATGAGGCAAGGATGGATGAGGCAAGGATGGATGAGGCAAGGATGTATGAGGCAAGCCGGTCAACCGAGGCAGAGGAAAAGACCTTGGAGGAAACTTGAATGAGGTAGAAAGATCCATGGGGGAGACCCCTGATGAATATGTGAATGATGACTATGAAATGTGAATGATGAAGCTAAAGCAGAGGAGAGCAAACAAACGACATCAACACTATAGAGACCCAGTATGGACCCTTGCTACCTGTAGATACGGTTGTTCCGTAATGTCTATTCCAAGTATGGAAAAATATGTTCAGCTTCTAACTACTTATATGTACTTGTCAACTTTTACATAGTTTGATTATCTGGACCTCAATGGATTGCCTGCTGATGCGCGTGCCTCTTGGTGACACAGAACCCTTTGAGGATTTGCAAAACGTTTCGGATGGGAACTTGTCGAGTCATGGTTCGTCCAGGAACCAAGGAATTTATTCAGTTTCTTCTTCCGCGCTTCAGAGTTTCCATATGGTCTTCAATGCAAAGGCAAAACTTGTCTCCACTAGTTACAATAGTTTGCAGTGTATGCGGTGGTCACACGTCAGATTTTGCCTTTTTGTATGATCAAAGAAAATGCGTTACCGTCGAGGGCCACTACCACCCTAAAAAAACCACACTTACCTCTTTTGTTACAAACCGTTTAGCCAAATCGGTGTACCCTTTGATGCAACTAATACACTACTGATTGATGATACTCCTGAAAAGGGAGAACTAAATCCGACGGGAAACAACTATCTCACCACCTTCTTTCGAGGGGCATTCCCTTGATTTTTATCTTTGAGACATTCTGATTCCCGTGTCTTTGCCTGTCAAATTTCACTCCAATCTGAGCTGGTGACTCTAGCCTCCTGCAGTGCTGCCTCGAGCCTCGATCTGAGCTCTGATACCAGTTGAAGGAGTACGAGCGGAAGTGTGACATGAGAGAGAGTGCGAGACGAAGAGCCACGACGATATGGTGAACTCACTCTCCTCTAATGTGTAGAGCATAGTGAGTTCTTATGAGGTTTTTATAAAAGAATATGTGTACATACTTGCGGCCCGCCCACTTACCTGGGCGACCACATTGGGCTTTATACCCCAACAATACCAACTAAGCCTTCCCAGGATAAGTGGCCCCCTCCAACACCCCATCCATCCCCTAATGAAGCATATCTGCTTTTGTCTTCCACTGGGATGTTGGATCGTAATTCTCAAAAACAAATACCTCTTCTTTGTGGGTAGCCATGGTGGAATCATGGTTAAGGCAACCAATGTAGACGATAGTGGTCTCTCAGTCTTGGGGGGGTCCACTTTCAAGAAGTCCCTTATAACACACGTGCTCAATTTCAAGTGCAAAACTTTAACAGTGTGATGACAACCAAAGCTCAATAGAATGAATGCCTTTTCAATTTCATACTACTGCAGCCTACTCTCATTGACTTAGTAGAATAGGACACCAGTGTATTCAAGTATTGCTCGTTGTTGTCATCCTCTAACTTGTAGCGGTCCAAAAGAGCTTGGGAGGGGTGGGGGGTAAAGCACGCCAGTCTTGTAGAGGCATAACTTGTTGCGAGCCAATCCGGCTTCGCCATTTCAACCGCACACATGTCCAGGTGACAGAGGCCTTAACAAATAAGGGAAAATTACCAAAAAACCCCTCTAATTTGTGGAAATTCCCAAGATACCCCTCAAACTTCAAAAATTTCCAAAATACCCTTGCATCTATTTTGGTTGGATTCTTTAATATTTTCTAATCTTTATTCTTGTTTGACAATTGAGATCCGTTTTGGAGTGCTTAGCATGTAATTTGTCACAAATTCCTCGCAAAAATGCAATTATGTTTGAAAATTATGAAGCAATTCATCTCCAAAGCCTACATAATGAACTCAAATTCTAGGGGTAGCATCTTGTATGACAGACAATCACTCTTCATATGAAAAGCTAAAAAAATATTATTTTGGAAGAATTATACTCTCACAAGCAAGGGTATTTTGGGAACTTTGGAAAATTTGAAGTGCATTTTGAGAATTTATGGGGGTATTTTGGAGTTTTTGAAATTTGAGGGGTAATTTGGGAACTAGAGGGGTATTTTCCCAACAAATAATAAGCCCCTGCGCACTTGGCTGATGGACAAATGGAAAACCTGAACGCAGGCTTTTTCCTCTCTACAGAGAATTACCAACTACGCGCGCAAACCTGAGCGACTGAGCGACCTCTACGATGTGCAAATTCCTGACTCAAAGGAGAATCGATACGTGCTCATACGCAGCTGCTAGTAATTTCTATAGGCGATAGCGCGAGTCTACCTGGTTGTCATATGGGCTCCCAGTAAGGGATTTACAGGTCTTATTCGTCAATGCTAGATGTTGATAATTGTCAAAGTTGAAGGATGTGACCATGCGATAGAACTGGAGCTCAACAACTCAATGTTTGTTGGTTGTGCTTGCAGCTTTTAAACCGTCTCGACCTTCCAGAGCTGTGCTTGGACTTCATTCCTCGTGATCATTTGAGCAAGTTACAAGGCTGAAAATTCAGATTATGTAGCAGCTATTATGAAAATCTTGGATGTATAGTGAGGGGTGTGTCTTGTCTACATATTGCTTATCCATGGCTACAAGATAGGTCTTTTCAGGCCTAGCCTTTCAAGGTTTTGGTTTTCAAGTCTTTTCATCATGGATTCTTATTGTCAACTTGTTATCTATCTTAAACATTGCGTAAACTTTTGCTAGCTGCAGGCCAATACGGATGTTATCCTTGACATTTGGAATGGCATAACAGACCAATCGGTTGTTGCAATTGTATCAATGTACCAGACATAGTAGCTCCTGTGCAGCATAAGTGACAGGTTGGTGGTTGTTTTCAAATTTAGTTTTTGTGTGTGGAACTTGTTTTAGATGCTTATGACTAGGATGCGAGTGTATTTTTGCATTTAGTATATGATCCATTGTCTCTTTGAGTTATTCTATTAATAAATAGATTGCTTGTGAAGGTTTGTGCATGTGTATGATTCTATGTATGTGCATGGGAAGTCGATTTGTCACAGCTGGTGCGGCTTTGCCACCACAGCTACATCCGCACCCCCACCATGTCCACCATCACCATCTTCATCATCAACAGCAACAGCCACCGTCCGCCCAACACCAACATCATTATCACCAGCACCAACACGGCCTTATGATGTCGAGTTTATCAGGCGACATCGCTGTCATGTGCTCCCCAGTTCCCAAGCCACGCCTCCATTAGACGCCTGACCTCCATGAACGTTTTGTGGATGCAGTCACACAGCTTGGCGGAGCTGACAGTAAGCAGCAACTACCTTTGTGCCTCTCTTTCACAGGTGCTACAAATTCTCTAAAATGAAATGGTTTGGTAATTATACATTCCAGAAGCCACACCTAAGACACTGATGAAAGCCATGGGTGTTAAAGGACTCACGCTTTACCACCTCAAAAGCCACCTTCAGGTATTTTAGTTATACATATTCATATTCATTCTGCAAAAATACAATGTGCTTGGTGTCTGTTTTTACCTTCCGATTGTAGAAGACTAGATCATGTTCGGGCTTAATGAATTGGGTAGCATTAAATAACTTATGCACATTCACCCAACTAGTGTATGCACGGCCGCTGCACATGTCTTGAGATTTCTATGTGTTTTCATTGTTGTCTATTATCATGATCATATAGGTAGCTAATAATTAATTATACGTGTTAATTAGGATGACGATGCCTCACACGAGATAGTCACACGCGCACCAGTTATTGAACACACTGCAAGTCTTTTTGCAACTTATATACTGATTTTGGTTCAGTTGTCGCAGTACTTTTGATCTTTGTGATATTGGTTTATTATTAGTTAATGTGTCACCAATTTCAGAATATGGCATAAGAGTTAACCTGCAAGGCTTCTTTCATTTGGCAATAGAACACACGTGTGAGCCTGAACACACGTGTGAGCATATTCTTGTCATGTGTAGGTATTGATGACACTGTTTGCTATCTGGAAAGTCATTAAATTAGGTCAAAGACCCTTGCTAAGCGGAGGTGTAAGTTACATTGTCTTGGAGGCTGAAGGGTTACTTCTGAGTTTTAAGTTTGTAGCCTCTCGAAACTGATTGACTATTTGTTTCTTCAACTGTTCATGTAGATATGGGCTCTGTTCCTTGTGGCATTGTTTTACGGTTTTTCTCAAGGTGCATCCACTTTGGCAGTCGTTGCCGTTCTACTTTATGTAGTTTCTTAACTCAAGTCGCTTTGGCAGTCGTTGCCGTTCTACTTTATGTTGGGTATGTTTTTTCTCTATTACAACCATGGTCTGGTGTCTTGGTCTGCTAGCTTGTGTACAAAACTTGATTGAGCAAGGCTTTTGTGCTCACATCTCTGTCGTATGTAAGTAGTCCTTGCAACCTTATTTTTGGTGCAAGGCTCGTAAGTAAATTACAAGCCTTGATTGTACATGGATTGTTTTAAAGTTCATATTATGTAAAGAAATAATCATGGATTCTCTTTATTTTGTTTATATGATTGTTTTTATGTATAGTTGCAGGGTTGCAAGAGTGCAAGGATGAGTAGGGCACAACACTAGGTGAAGTTGGATTTGGAGTACTCACATAGGTGGAGTTGTAGCCATTACTTAGGGCTAGACCATAACAAATGGTAGTGAGGGCAAGGGTAACCCCTTGTGGTTTGGTTGTGGAGTAGCAGGTGGAATTTGCAGCTTACATTGTGGGCTGATGTATGCAATGGGGAAAATTCTTGTGGATCTGTACTATTGCATGTGGGAGTCGCCTTGTATTGAATTCTAGTGTATGACCACTATTTTATAAGGCCAAAGGCTTTATAAGTCGATTGTGAGCCGGGCACAATACATCCGGCCATAGTTTTGTGTGGGTGTGTAGTAGTTCATGTTACTTGTGAGTCATGTCTCTTGTTGTGGATTGTTCCAAGTGCCATGGGTTGATTGATTATTTGAAAGTGTGGATTTCAAAGGTTGTAGGATGAGGACTTTCACCAAAAGGTAGGGCTGTTGAGGTAATTTTAGGGGAGACATTGAGTAGGGTTAGGAGGATTACCACGTTTTGTTATGAAGTTACTAGATGAACTACTATGTCATATCTTTGAGTTGCTAGATGTATTACTAGCTTCCAAACACATCTCAAACTAGCAAGTGAGCTTGAACTCTCTTGATTCATCTAGCAACTATCTTACCATATAGCTACTCAACTTACTATATGGTAAGAAGATTGCTACTTGATGCATCTAGGAGTATTCTCACACTTACTAGTTTGCACTTTTGCTAGATGTGTGTATTGAAACTAGTAAGATATCTAGCAATTATATATTTTTTGCCATATGGTAAGCCGTCCAAAGCTCCTTGTGCTAGGGTTCCTGTCCTTGATAATGCAAGTATTTGGGATAACCGCTTTGTTGCCGTTGTTTCCTCATTAAGCATGGTGGATAAAGCTTGTCAATTAGTGAAAGACTGTGAATTCATATT
>NC_140940.1:152018259-152074349 GCF_014529385.1 Adiantum capillus-veneris
CAAATCCATAGGATGTATACATACTCATCATGAAACCCCCTTTATATAGAAGTATAATGGTCCTAACGCCAAAGGAGTTACACATACTTATAATTATGAAACACCTACAAATAGAACCCTATGGCCCTAAGTCCATAGGATGTATATATATTCATCATGAACACCTACATATATACTCAGCGTGAGTTGACCTTGAGGAATCTATATGTACCTCCTCATGAAATACCTACATATAGTACCCTATGGCCCTAAGGCCATAGAATGTATAAATAGTCATAAAAAATACATCTAACTTATGTACTCACCGTGCGGTGACCTTGAGGAATCTATATGTACTCTTTATAAAATACCCACAAAAATCAACCTAATGCCCCGAAGGTCATAAGCTGTCCCTTGTGATGCTTATTGGCTTTAAAGGTATCCTTTTACACACCGCCATAGAGAAACCTACGGCCCTTAACGGCCCTTAAGGCCATATGATATCCTTTTGCTTACTTTGGGCAATGTGGGCACATCTTGAACCTACATATAGAACCCTTTGTTTATAGGCCATAGAATGCACATAAGGCAATATGGAGTTCTTTGTTGCATCTACATAGAGCACACTATGGCCACATGATCTATTTTCCTTATATTTTTGTTAAATGAGATAAACAACAAAGAAACCTATGGCCACAGAGGATGGTCAATGTACAAGTACAAAGCAATTGTACTGACCCACTTTCCATGTAAATGTCAAGATACTTTCTGATGGTTTTCTTAAAATCTATTTGTTGAAACCTTCTTGCAAGTATGGGTTTTAATCAAGGTGATAGAGTATGCATGTTTGTAGCCACGCAAACGGTTGCCTTTGGGAGTGTATGTGAACAAACCCAAATGCATATTGTTCTGGCATGCTTATTGGGGAGGCAATGTATCAATGTCAATTGATTTGTGTTTTTAAAAGAAAGCACTCATTCCATTCCCAACAATGAATGCATTGACAGTGGGAGATGATTTCACAATATGTGAAATGGAGTATTGGGTTGCTACAACATATGAATGAGATGCAATACGAAGGGGTTTTTATGTCTGAGGCTCACAAAGGAATGGGAGCATTGGAGACACAATATGATGAAATGAGCTACAAGGAGGTTTGGGAAGGATAAGAGGTTCAAATTTAGGATGAAGCAAAACATATGTAGTATCCGAAGGGGTTTGTCATGTATGTGTGCCCATTTGATCTGTAAACTTTGGCGATTAGGTGAAGATAACATTGCTATTGTATTAAAAAATCCTACGTTGGTGAGGCTACTATTTTTGTAGAATCTGATATATGCAGCATCAATCTGGTTTGTTGGCCTATCAAGAGAGTGACAACTATGGATGGAAAAGTGTTGTTACGGTAAGAGGATTTACATGCTATAGATGCATTACAAGATACATGCATTGAATCAGCTCGTTTGGTAGAGCCTACTTCAAAAAAATGAAAGTATTGCTTTACAAATAGGAATTAAAAAATAGTATGTAGAAACTTTCTAAGAAATCAAGCATCCCTATCGTCTATCCAGCTTGTTTCAACCATAGATTATCGTTCTAGGGTGTGTTGTCAGAATGTTGTCAATATCATATAGATAAGGTCATGGCTATGTGCAATGAATTTTGGGGACAAAGTTTGAAAAATAGAACCAACTATGTGTATGATACAATGTTGACTTCTTGGCATGAGCACAAAACAACTACAAAGACTAGCTATGCATTTTCTTCTAATGGCAATGAGGGCAGTAGAGCTTGGTATGAAATTCATGGCAATCCAAAAACTTAATTTATCATTATTGTGAAAAATTTGAAAATGGAGTTTGATGCTTAGTGCATGGTAATGATGGTGTCATAAAAAGAGGAAGAGACCATACAAAAATGGGAAGGGCATTAATGCACACTTTTGTAGAAGAAAACTCGGGAGAATTCCACATAAGAGTAAACTATGAAGATGGTACCAAGGAAACCTTGCTTGCAATACCAAACGTGTACAAGCAAATAGACATTTTGCATGCTGTCAATAAAACACTCGAGAGTGTGAGTCTCAAGCCAATGTCTAGCACTACATTCAATATGATTTGTAATACAGATTTTTCTAATGTGACCTCATAAAAAACAAGTGAGTTCTCCAAATGTGTTGTGTGTAGTTGAATAAAGTCTCAACTAGAGTCAACAAAGGATGATGAGCTGATTTCACGTTTAAAGGATGATTGTAGAATTCACATGATGCAACAACAAAGTTTAGGAATGTGTACTACACCTGGTGTAAGTTCTCGCAATTGCAAAAGGAGAAGATTTCAGTGTTTAGTAGGTTCTTATAGAGATTGCGAATAGGAATGACATTCAATTTTCCACATTTAATGGAAATTTTCAAAAATGTGAAAGCTCGGCTCCGAAAATGTTTTTGATGACACAAGTTCTTGAGTTAAAATCATTTGTTAAAGGGTACATGTATAATGGATGCCGGCCCCACCTCTTGAACAAACAACACAACACATGGTCCCTAGGGCCCAAAATGTTGTTCAAACAACACCCTTATCACCTCCCAGTTCTAGGACCACAACCACCACATCCGAGAATCACTTCTTGTGAATCAAGTGGGTTGTGAGTCATCTATTGCTTGTTTTTGGAAGGCTGTGAGGAAGATAGATCCTAATATTGCCTATGGGATGGATGTGCTTGAAGAAAGTCCACAATACTACAAGGAGGACTATTGGGACAAGTCAAACCTATATATCAAGTAGCTGCTCTTGCGGCAATAGGCCAAAATATCAATTACACCGCTAAGAGACCACCTTTTCAATGCTATGAGTGTGGAGGTCCACATCGTGTAGCCGAGTGTCCTATTAGGCTACAAAAGAACGCCACACTAATGCAAACCAGTCAAGCGAGCACGTCTACAATGCCGATACTCATGTGTAATCGATGTGGCATAGATCATTTGATTGCCTATGGGATGGATGTGCCGAAGAAAGTCCACAGTCCACAATACTACATGGAGGGCTATTGGGGACAAGTAAAACCTGTATATCAAGTAGCTGCTCTTGCGGAAAGAGGCAAAATATCAATTAAACCGCTAAGAGACCACCTCTTCAATGCTATGAGTGTGGAGGTCCACATCATGTAGCCGAGTGTCCTATTAGGCTACAAAAGAACGCCACACTAATGCAAACCAGTCAAGCGAGCACGTCTACAATGCCGATACTCACGTGTAATCGATGTGGCATAGATCATTTGATTGCCCAATGTCCAAATAATTCAAATGCACCGAAGATCACGCCATTAAACTTGATTGAAGTTGCCGAGGAGCCATCACAAAGTACACCTGTGGTACTAGTAAACGTACTCACACGATTGATGCTCCAAAAACAAAACTATATTCTTGAGGAAAGAGACACGGCATCAATTTCCCAATCTCAAAAAAAGAAGAAAACACGAAGAAAGAGATCGCAAAAAACAGCGAAGTCAACCCCAGTTCAAAGACCAACATAGGGACTGGTGACGACCCTGTATATATGAACGACACTGAAGAGGATTCGGATTCAGATTCAGATGAAACCATGGAGACCATAACGACCACTAAGATAGAAACCAAAAGGAAGATCTTCATGAGCCACAATGGCAAGGATCCAAGAAGAAGATAGGAACTTATCCAAACCCTACAGAGGAGATTGAGCGAGTCAAGCAATTAAAAAGTTTGGTAGAAGATACCCAAAGGGATCTAGAACTTGCACCTAGGCAAATCCAGATTATAGACACACCGTGTTCCCTACGCAACATCAACCTCACCAAGTCCATAGACCCCTTAGCCATACCTAGTGTCATCCAAGAAGAAAGTGACATAAAGTCATGGGAAAGTGGGCGTACTCACTTCTTGATGGAAAGAATGTTTACAGAGGGACTACTTGATCCTATCGAAGAAATGGAGATCCCATCTTCCCCACGTCAAGGGACTGAAGTCCAAAAGGTGCCGTTAAACACTGCCAAATTGATGGATTTCATGTCTTCAGAAGTTAGAACCACCATCATGTCCAAACTATATAAAAACCCTGAGCTAGTCCTCAGCTCTTCGAGCATTCCTTAATGGAGAACTGAAGTTTGGGGCTACCACAATTTGCACGGATGGATGGAGCTGGGGAGATGCCAAAGAGAAGGAACACTTAAATCCACAACCCAACCTAGATGAGAACCTTGTTATAGAAATACCTGTTAACAAGTTGGGACAATACTTTGAGGGTGATGAATCCAATGCGACCGTACCAATCACTACTAAGGGATTAATTGTGAAGGGAATCCTTGATGGTGGCTGCTGGGTTAGCATTGTGACTAAAAATTGCTGGGACTATGGGAAGACCTCACCTTGCAACCACAACCATAGTAGTGAAGATGGCCAATGGGTCTATTGTTAAACCTATTGGGATGCTAGAAGATCTGAAGATCAAGGTCTTTGGACATAAAATAAGGATTACCTTCATTGTTATGGATTTATCCAAACACACTATGGTATCGAGATGATCTTAGGACGTCCTTTAATGAGGAAGCAAAAATGGTACATGACTGGTCTAAAAACCATGTCTACTTGCAGTTCCAAGATTCTGTCATTAGAGTGGATCTTGTGATTGGTCGAGCACATCCTCTAGGAAACAGGTTTATAATTGATCATAGATCTAACACCACAGTTCACTCGGCCCGTTGCAGTATTGTTACACGTGTAAAGCGGACACTGATATTGGGGAAGATTCTCCTTATATGGATGTACTACCTAGGATGACTGAGTCGGACAATGTGGATTGGGTCCACCTAGTAGCAACCATAGACACTTCGGAAACAGGGGGACGAATTGGTTGACACCTGAGGGGTAGCACTTATACGCTTAAATATGCTAGAAGCAATGCATATAGCTTCTGATGATCTACAAGATGAAAGTTTGACTGGCATTGGAACCAGTAGCACCTCACAAGACTATAGCCCACATGATTTGGGGTCAGAATCATCAGTTGAAAATTGACTATGAGGACGAAGAATCTGAGTTAAATCTTAGTGCAAATGTGGGGACAAACCATTCAGGGCCCAGTGGTAACCTAGATGATAATCTATCCAAGGGAGCAGAAGACTCAAGTAGTGATTCATCTAGTGACTCTTCACTAGAGATTGGCCATAATCGAGAATTAAACAAGAAGAGTAAGAGATATAAGAGGCGACGATATCGAGCAAATGTGCGTGCTAGAATAAATGAAAAGAAATCTATCACAGAATGGCTTAATTATATAGGGGCATGTCATGCTCATCGAAAGTTGGTAGATAACTGGGGTGGGTGAATACCTTCAAAGAGTTATGTGGTGTAGTCCACAACCCATTGACATCGCACAATTAGAGGCTACAGAGAAGCCAAAGTTGACCGTACCGTAAGGAGACAAAAAAATCGAGAGTTCGCATTTCGTGTTATGGCTTTTGGTTTAACCAATGCCCCTGCTACCTTTCAAAGATTAATAAACATTGCTTTTAGAGAATATTTGAGGGAGGAGTTTTGTGAAGCTTTCTTAGATGACCGTTATGTTTATTCCTATTGGAAAGAACATCTATCATGCTTACGAAAAGTGTTTGAGAAGTGTAGATTGTATCACATCTCCTTAAACCCTTTCGAATGCCAATTTTGGGTTAAACATGGAGTCATTTTAGGGCATATAGTGTCCAAAAATGGGATTTCCACAGATGAGAGCAAAATTAAAGCCATTGCTGAATTTCCACCACCTACAAACTATAAAGAGTTCAAAGGTTCATGGGCCATGTTGGTTATTACCGGCGGTTTATTTTAAACTTTGCCGAGATAGATCGTCCTTTGTACAAGCTTCTTATTGAGTTCCAATGGACTGCGGAGTGTGACCATGCTTATGAGTCATTGAAAAAGACCTTGACTAGCGCTCCTATCCTACGAGTTCTCGATGGAATGTAATTTTTCATGTGCATATTGATGCATTGAACTTTGCTATTGGTGTGTTCTAGCTCAACCAAGAGAACATAAACGGGACTACCCCATTAACTTTGCAAGTTGTCAATTTAATGATGCCGAGAGAAACCAGACCACTACAGAGCGAGAAGGTTTAGGTATGATTTATGCAGTGAAGAAATTTCACTACTACCTTCTGGCCAACAAGTTTGTGTTCTATGTTGATCATCAAGCCTTGTTGTATCTAGTAAATAAACCTTGTTCCACGGGAATAATTACACGATGGTTGTTAATTCTCCTTGTGTTTGATTTTACCGTTGTGGTGAGA
Source organism: Adiantum capillus-veneris (assembly GCF_014529385.1). Lineage (NCBI taxonomy): Eukaryota > Viridiplantae > Streptophyta > Polypodiopsida > Polypodiales > Pteridaceae > Adiantum > Adiantum capillus-veneris. The sequence goes on from NC_140940.1 coordinate 152,024,553, forward strand.
CCTGGTAAAAGACAGGTCATGGCGGATCATTTGTCTCGCATACCCAATGGTGAAGCCCCTACTAGAGTCGATGATGAGTTGCCCGATACTTCTCTATTCCTAGTCGAAACCATACCTGAATGGAGTGAGAAGATTGTGAACTTTCTAGTTAATGGTTTTTCACCCAAAGAGCTTCGTAAAGACATAGCTCGAAAACTGTTAAAATAATGTGAAACTTACTCTCTCATTGTAGGAAATCTCTACAGGCTAGGGAAGGATGATATTCTTAGACGTTGTGCCCGTGAGGATGAGTATTTATACATACTGCAAGAAGCCCACATGGGTATAGCCGGAGGAATTTCTCAGGGGAACTAACAGCTAGAAAGGTGTTTCAATCAAGCTATTGGTGGCCAACCTTATTTAAGGATGCATCACTTTTTGCAAAAGGATGTGATGAATGCCAACGTTACAAGATCACACAACGAAAGGATAGGATGCCCTTACATTCTGTTAAACTGACTCAACCATTTGAAAAATGGGGTTTGGACTTTGTAGGCCCAATTAGTCTGGCAGCTCGTAGTACTCAATCTCGATATATTATCGTTGCCACTGACTATGTGACAAAGTGGGCGGAAGCCAGGGCGACACACAAGGCTGATGCGAGGTCAACTGCCAAGTTTATCTTTGAGAACATTATTACAAGATTTGGTGGTCCCTTTGAGATTGTTAGTGACAATGGTACTCATTTTATAAATGGAGTAATAAAAGAACTCACTACCAACTTTATTATAGATCACCATAAGTCCACACCTTATTATCCAAAAGCAAATGGCCAAGCTGAGAGCACCAACAAGACCTTAATCTCTATCTTGACCAAAACGGTGGAAGCTCATCGCACAGATTGGGATTTAAAGCTTACATGAGCTATGGGCTTATCGTATTGCGTACAAAGTTGCCATTAACTGCACACCATTCAAGATGGTGTATGGCCAAGAAGCGTTATGACATGGAATTTTGTCGTTCCTAGTCTTCGAGTAGCTTCTCAAGAAGGTTGGGATGGTAACCCCTTAGTTGAGCGATTATATATCCTTGAAAGGCTAGATGAAGAGAGGCAATTCGCTCTGCAAAATGCACTTGTGGAGAAAGATAGGAGGAAGAAATGGTTTGACCGTCATCTAAAGAACAAAGTTATCAATGTTGGTGATAAAGTCCTTATGTATGTAGTGCGTAACGAAAAGAAAAAGTTGAAATATGCGGGAAAGGACCATATAGAGTATGTGAGATACAAGGAACCATTCATGTGGAGACTCTTGATGGAGTTAAAACCATTGGATTCCTCAATGGGAGAAAATTTAAAAGATACTATGATCCTTTAAGCCAATTGGAGCTACATGCCATCCATACGAAAAAGGCAGCCAAGGCACAAACAGAATTGAAGAAGATACAAGCTCAAGCTGAGGCTAAGGAGCGACAACAACGCATAAGACGAAAACGAGAGGCTAACCTGGAGTCAGACATGCATTCCATGTTGAAAACGATGAGGATTGGTTGGACTCTTACACAGCTCTACGATACCCTATTGAGCTAAACAGCACCTATGGAAAAGTGCTATATAACGCATTATTGGACACGGGTGCTAAATATATATCTGCTATCATATGGGGTGTGGTGTTAGTTAGGGAAGCCACCTCTATCTGAGAGTATTATCCAAGTCAAGGGTGTGAACAAGAAAAAAACTTCGGTTTTGGAATTTGACACACTTCTGTCAGTTATGACAATGGGGTTGTAGCTCAAGACTTTTTGGTCATGCCTGTTGGAACTATGGAGGGTAATATAAATCTAGGAAGCACGTGGATGATAGCCACCAAATGCACTATTGATTGAGGGACAGGGGGTGTCAGAACATAGAAACCAACTCTTAGCTCTGCCACTCAAGCCACACTCCCTGAGATATTGCCTCTTAAGGAAATAAAACCCAAAACATTGCATGTCTAAGAGGTTGAACCATATGTCCCATAGCCCAAGTCTCTAGAGCTTCAACTGATGTAGCTGAAATAAAGCTTGAGACACACAAGACCCATCCCAATATAACAAAGAAAACATACAAGTGGGTCCCTAAAGCTTCTTTAGCAACCATAGTCAGTGCTAAAAGACAGGAGCTTGGTCAGAGACGTCCCATTCTCCCCAAGAAATGTAAAGAAACGTTGCGTTGGATTCCTAAAAAACTATTGGAAGCCCAAGGCTGCTATGAAGGAAATGATCAAATTTGGTGCCAAAACGTAAATTGTGCTCTTACTTGTCACCGGGCCCATGTGAGCTCAATCCTGTGGCTCCAAAACGAATTGAAGATCGCGGAAAAATAAAAAATCACGGAATGTTACACACCCGCTCTAGAGTTAGTTTGGGTACCAAAGAAAGAACGATTTGTTCCACCTAGCTCAAGAATAGGGAAATCAAATGAAGCTTCTTGCTCTTCATGTAGTTCCTATACGGAAATAGAAGATTCGACACAACCTCCACCTACCATTGTACATATCCATACAAGCAAGAAAGAGTTTGCACCTCCCGTTGTAAGTCCACCACCTAAACAATGTTGCAAATAAAATCATGGAGAGTACCTTACCACCCTTTGCAACTAGATGAAACGCATAGGGCGGTCGAAAACTATTGGTTAAAGCCTTCACCTATAACAACTTGGAACAACTGGTTTCAAAGGGTGACGACATCATTTCAAACGGTATGATCTACCCAAGGAAGGGGGGAGTGTTTGCTGACAGTCATCATTCGTGCTCACTCCCTTCTCAACCTTTCTCCCTGAATTCGTAATCTCCAATCTTAGGGAATGTATATATAAATCCTTATAGTCACAAAAACAAGATAAAAAAAGTAAAAGAGCAAGAGCCATAGCACAAAATCATAAAAACACATTATGCACAAAAACACAACCCTTGTAATATTTGCACTCTAACCATCATCTATTTGCGTGTACAGATATGGCTAGTACGCTAGAGTCATCCACTCTTGCCTTGGGTGAGAGGTACCCTCGTTAGTTTTCACAAATGTTCCACATGGTCTTTCCGGTGCTTGCATGTGAATGGGATTTGATAGGTATGCTAGCATGTGAGAGGAATTTCGAGGAGTTAGAATGGCTGATACGTCTCTTGACCACGACTGACCCATACTTAGTAGAGAGCGTTTCTCCCATTGCACAAGCCTACCCTTTTGACCAAGATGACTATAGGTGTTTAGTGATCTTCTTAGTAAACATGGGTACCTATGATGAAGAAGAAGATTTACATGACTACACGGATGGCACATATGGTCTCATGGATGATGACTTTGTTTATCTCGATGACGAGGATAGGGGTTTAGCCTTAGGGTTTCCCCCAATCTCTACAATATCCTATTCCCTTGACTCTCTAGGGGAGTGCAAATAATTAGGTTAGGGTTTCTTATGTTTTTTTGTGTGTTCAATAAGTGTTGGTACCTTTTCCCACTGATGTGCCTCCTAGAGGTGTTCTTTGTGTTTCTTAGTGTGTACAGGAACGTGTTGCTGTTGTTAGGTTTTGGACCTTCATGGATCTTTCTCTCGTTCACACTTCAAATCAAGCGCGACCATCAACACAAACAGGTGTTTCTTGTCCATTAGCATTGCCCTTTATCTTTTTTGCATCTATGTTTGTCTGCTTTGATTGTGATTGGTAGCATAATATTTAGTGCCTTTGTTTTAGCACCAAACATAAATTCAACGTAATTTTTTGTCATAATCACTTGTCTAGGCTTAAAAATTAAGTAGTCCGACTAAGCTAGTTTGACCAAGCTAGGTGTTAGAGATCTTCTCTTAATACCATGGGGAACGCCTTCCTAATAATTAATGGTTACTTAGATTCTTAATCCGATTTAGGCAGCATTGTGTGAAATGTACTAGGGCTTTCTAGTGGGCTTGACCCTATTGACCTTTAGCTTAAGTATATAAAGGGAGTTTACCAGTGTGATAATTCTGGGAGGTGTAACAATGTTATATGACCCCCCAAAGTTACAAATTAAAATGTTGAAAACAAAACACACAAAAAAATCAAAGTGCCACAATGTAAAATTGTAAGCTGGAAGACAAATCTTAGCTTGATTTGGTACTTCACTCACATGTATCGCCTATGGTACTAAAGCCCTAGAGTTCCCAGTGTGGGCGCTTTTCCTTGAAAAGCAAAAAACCCAAGGCATACAAAATAAGCCACACACATCAAAATTGAATCATTGTGAAAGACTTTGGGGGATCAAAGAAAAGGTAATTAGTCAAGGCGATGATTTCATGAGAAATTCCTTTTATTGTAGCTTAACTACAAGGTCTTCTAGGTATAGCCTCTAGTCAACCCTTGAACACGAAATACTTGGCTCTTGCGATTAAACAACTTAATTGACCAGAGAAAATTGAGAAGCTTACCCATGGTATTAATAGTCGGTCTTTAGTGCCTTCGACTGTTAAATTAGCGACCCCAGACTTGTTTAATTTTTTACCTTTACATCTGTTTATGCATTTGATTATATTGCAATTTAATCTTTATTGCTGACAAATGGTTTAAAATTCTGTTACCAATCACATTGTTTGCCTACAACTGCATATGCTTTTTAATTCTATATGAGAATGCAATTACTGTGCCAATGTTGTTTGATTTTGCAGTGACTGAAGAACGCTAAGGACATTCATCTCAAATGCTCTTCCACCTTGATGAACGAGCTTCAACTCAATAGCTTTCGAGGATGGAATCTACATCAGGAAGGGGGCATGTTAACCCGTACAGCTCACGGACACCCTATCACCTACGACAGACGTTGTACTATTTACTTGGTAGAGTCATGTACCGGGCTTGTCGGTCCAATAGGAATGGTTAAGAGTGATCGCCGATGAGAGGTGCACTCTAAAACTGGAACGTATAATGTTTGGGTAAGATGCCCAAATGTGAAGTCAATCTAAACCTAAAAAACCTCATTCTCTCATTTGTGCAATTGAAGAGTGCTCTTGCTCCATCTCCATCTTCTTCTTCTTCATCTCCTTGTGTGTGTGTGTATGCGAGAGAGAGAGAGAGAGAGAGAGAGAGAGAGAGAGAGAGAGAGAGAGAGAGAGAGAGAGAGAGAGAGAGAGAGAGGGATCGAGCATTGCGGCGGCAGGACGGCAGCGAGGCGGTTGAGCGTGGCGTAGCGCATCTCCCCTCTTCTTCGTGGCAAGGAATCCTCCACGACAGGAAGCGTAGAGCGGTGAGTGACACACCAACGCCATCTTGAGCTTACTAGTTTAGCTTGTTGTGTGCTTGGAGCCATTTGTGGCTCACACACGGTGTATCGGCAAGTTCCTGGCATTGACACGTGCGACATATGCGCACATTTTGTAGGTCCCTAATAAAGCTTGAAAAGTTAATTACCTGCTTGTTGATTAGTGAGAGACATCTTCTAGGAAAAACAACCTAAGGATTTTTTGTGAAAAGAGAAACTTCTGGCCTCAATTCTAGAAGGTTTGCATATGCCTTTAAAAGCAACCCATCCCCTTCACTTCACCATTAGTTTGTAAGCACCTTGTGCAAGAGAAAGCTTCGACTTAACGCATTGCTGTTCAACCTAGGAATCGTTAAGACATCTTAAGACCACTAGAGGAAAAGGGTAGAGACCACCAAAAGTTTGATTATACAAAGACCTGACAAGAGGCAAAAGGCATTGCTTGGAATCATCTTAGAGATTCATTTTTCAAGCTAGATATGTCAAAAGGACCAAAAGACAAAGACAACTTGGAGCAGCTACGACACTTTTCCTAATTTGACCACATCTCACATCAAATTAAGAGAGGGTGTGAGAGAAACAAAGAAATGTATTCTTCCTACCAAAGCATATTTTAGTTTTGCTTATGGATCTTTAACGAGTGGTGATCTGACTCATATGGACCCATCCCAAGTGTGACACCCATCAACAACAAATGTATTAGTGTAGAGACACGAGCAAGAGCGAGACCACTATTGAATAGTTTGATATGAAACCAAATACCTTGCAACAAGTTGAGTGGTTGTTAACAACTTGATGGACACAATGGTGATCATATATACTTCTTTACATTGAGGGCCATAGTTTGAGTAGACAAATCCTCCTAACCATAGTACAATCAATACTTGAGCATCCCAATTTCTTAAAGGATTCGGCTAGAGTGTTGTATTTAGACTCATGTGCAGGTTCACATTAGACAAATTGATACACACAACTAACAAAATCACTCAACATAGATTCGTTTGTACACAGCACAATGATCGGGAGATAATATATGTGGACAACAACAAAATATTTTTTCAAACAAAGCCAAAGGAGTCAAATTCTATAGAAGACCTAATTCTAGCTAGTATCATAGGACAACCGAATTAGAGAAGGTATAGAGATGCACATAGATTAGATTACAACCGTGTCTTGTGCTTCTCTAAGGAAACACATGATCAGAAGATCAAGATGAACACGTACAATCACCAAAAGTAGAAGACCAAGTCCGAGTATAGATGAAAGGCACATTGATTATGGTCTTGGTTAGTTTCTATTCAAGAAGTACCAATACAATGCGAGCATGATGGAGGAGTATTTGTTATCTCTCATGCAAGGGATAAAAAATAAAATGCATAAGAAAATGAACCATCTAAAAAATTTGAGTGTTCCAACTATGGTACACCAACTTTTCATCCTCACTTACTATGTTACTAGGAAAATCATAAAGCTTGTAAACAGGCCCCACATATAACAATACTAAATTCAAACATTCTTTTCATAGATCTGGTGGCCATAAAATTACACATCTTGAACTATCTGTTAACAATAACTCTAGTCCCAAATTGAGTCATATCCTTGGATTGTAGTACAAGGACTATTATTACATAAGTAATACTTTTCCATTTAACATCATCTTAATGAAATTCTTCCATCAACTCAGTTTAGCATTCAATACAGGAGAATCATGTGTGGAGGTACTAGAAGTGAAAGGTGGGCATGGGAACTCCTTCGACACCTAGTTCAATTTTTGATGTGACACATATTACATATATGTGTGTAGCCTTTTGAAAGGCACTTGGAGATATGAGCTGCCAGATACTGGCTATGAGACCTTTTGTATATAAACACTTTCTTTTGTATATGCATGACAATAATATATGCTGTATATATATTGTATGTACAATATGGTCTATTGAGTGTGAGACTCTCTCCTTTTCTCCTCTCTCTCTCTCTCTCTCACTCTCTCTCTCTCTACTGTGTAATCCATGGTTTTTCCAAGCTTCAAGCCACCTTGATCTTATTGCCATTCGAACCTAACAACTGGTATCAGAGCCTATCTTCCAATCCAGAGCTTTGATCCTTCCCTCCTGCGTGTACAAGCCCATTTGGATCTTGTGAGGAAATCTCTGCAAGCAAACTTTTTGAGCAAGGAGGTAGAGCTTGAAGCAGTCGAGGGTTTGTAGTGCTTGTTGCAAAGCATCTTGGCAAGAGAAGGAGACAAGCTGAGTGGGGAATTAAGACTGAGAAAAATCAGAGAAAATTTCGCAAGGAAATCAAGGCAAATTGAAGCATTGGAAGAATTAAATTGCAAGCACAAAACAAGCAACGAGGGGCTCTCTGTAGCACCGAGCCAAGCAAGTGAATATTAAGCAAGAAATTGAGTACAGCCATTGCAAGCAAAGCGAGATGGGGATCGACAGTAGCGGTTCTTTGAGTAGCTGATAAATGGAAAGCAAGCTTCACTGCAATGCTCGTTTCAAGCTTCATAGTAGCGCTGGTTTTGAACACACACACACACACACACACACACACACACACACACACACAACACACACACACACACACACACACACACACACACACACACACACACACACACACACACACACACACACACACACACACACACACACACACACACACACACACACTCTCACACACACACACACAAGCCCATTATCATCCTACTCAACACAGCCTTGATGAGCCCCCACAGATTCAAACAAGAGGCCAAGGCAACCCCTTTTGCATCTTCAGTTCACGCGAAGCGCTAGGACCCCATCACAACACAAGATTGGATGGATCCTGCTCATTTTGAGAGTAATAACAGATTTTGCAATTCGTTTGTTTTTTTTTTATCCCTTTTGTTTAAGTCTTTGACCTTTAATAAATTGAACATAAAGCCTTGTTCTCACCCCCGACACTCAACACATTGACACCCAAATGGGTTTCCCACAAGCAACAGTTACATAAGAGCTTTGTTCAGTCCTACTTATCCGAAGCTTGCAAAACATCATTGCTTCAAAAGCCCTTCCCCCGGTTTCACTGCTTAACAAGTTTATCCATAAACCAAGGGCTCTTTTCAATAATTTGCAAGCTTGAGTTACTCAAGAGGGCTATCCGGCTAGCTGAAAGGAAGCTTGGCTAAGCAAAGCACCACATCACGCTATGAACACATTAATCTTGTATAATTCAAAGCGTCCTTTTTTTTGTTTCTTCAGGCCTTTAGTGAAGAGGAGCTTCTCAGGAGAGAAGAGTAACTTCACAAATCCAAATTACTAAGCGCACGCACCTGCACTATTTTTGTAAATTGGGCAAGACACTGCCATAGATAGATTCTTCTCTATCGGTAAGCGACAAGTCCCTGTTAGCATTCACAAGCGTTTGCACCATGGAAAAGAAGGAATCAATAAATTTATGGGGTTTCCAAACCTAGCAAACTAAGCAAGGGGACCATAATGATAGAAAACATTATTGGCGTATAGTAAAAACATCTCTCAGTGATCACGAAGGCACACAAACCAAGCTACTACCACACACAATCAAGAAAAGGATGAGACAACACTTGGCATAATAATTACTTCAATACCTCTTGTCATTATGACACTCAAAGATATGACCACCTGGACAATCCCTGACAGATAAAATGATTTTAAGTTGTTTCCAACTTATAGGTGTCCCGTCCATGGGGCCCTAGCAGACACAAGACTCAAATTTAAAAGGGAAATCCGTGCAAGATCTGACAATGGTAGGCTATCCTTACAGTTCCGCGTTTTTTGATGAGTACTGACGTGGCAGCGTACGGATTCCATGAGTTGCGCAGGCTGCCTTGAGTGCAAGCTTCTTTAGGGACGATGAGTGATGCATTTATACAAATTGCTTTAAAACTTATCTCGTAATGAGAACAAGTGATTTCATGGGAGCTTGCTTGAGATGGGCTCTTGCTTTCCGGCATCCCTTTGTACCGTTTATAAGAGCCCTTCGAGCCTCACTCTTCAGAGCATCTAGACAAAGGTCCTCGGGGCAATGATTAATGATAGAAGAAATACCGTAAGAGGCGCCAATTTTGGGCCCACGGAAGTACGCTTGGCCCCTCTCTCTCTCTCACTATACTCTCATCCTTATCAAATATAATCTCGTAAGACGCCAGTTTTGCGTCAAATCTCTCGCTCTCTCTCTCTCTCTCTCTCTCTCTCTCTCTCTCTCTCTCTCTATATATATATATATATAATATATATATATATATATATATTAACGTTCAGTGGTTTTGAAGTTTCTGTTCGTGTGTTGCTATTGATTTCTCGCCTGGAGTGTCCAAGCCTGTTACACATTCCCCTTGGTCGGAGACTCTACAGATTCTCGAAAACATATAATATATATACCACTGCTTTCCTATCCTTCACTGACTTGGGAAGTAGACCTTACCGAGTCTAGAACTGCTACCTCTTCCACTTCTTCAATTTCTGCAGCTTGGTCAAGAGGCTTCTATCGTCACAATCTCTTTGTCCTGCCACCGCTTCTTCTCTTCTTCCTCTCTTCCCAAAGATGAAGAGGCATTCCTTCCATGGTCAACTCTTGCAGTTCTCGACCGAATTTCTATGAGAAGAACATTCATATGATCTTCGATACCACTGTAGCACGCAAGCCATTAGCAAGGCAGTAGAAACATTGCAACAAAATTGAACTACCGGAAGGACATTCGTTTGATCTCGGATAAGACTGCAACCGGCAAGCCACTAGCAAGGTGGTAGTGTCACAAACTGCTGACGTGTCAATGTCAGTAAAGAGCAGAGCCAACCTTCAGATCCAACTGAGGGGCTTAAACCCTGAGAAGAACAAGCAACAACAGAAGAAGAAGTCCTACCAACTTATGAGACCCCGTCCGATGGGGCCCAAGAGGGAATTAAAAATAAAGCTGAATCCTCAATTGCGCAGAAACTGATGACATGGTAGTTGTACGGAAAACCTGAAATTCCGCCAGTGCTGACGTGGCAGATTTCCACAAAACACTCTGACAGTGCTGACGTGGCAGTTGTACGGAATTCCGTGATTTACGCTGACACCTTTTTGGCATTGCTTTTGGACCAGAAGCTTTTGAGTTTGAAGGCTTTTCATGTAAACTGCTTTTCAAAGGCCAAGGGCCTTTAAATATATGCTAAGGGCTCATTCTCTGGCATGCTTCCTGGAGAAGGTGCAGAGTCTGGAGTACCGGCTTGTACTGTGTTGATGCAATATAAAGAAATATCGAAAGGGACGCCAAGGTTTGGGGCCAACTCTCTGGGGTGGAATTCTGCCACTCTCTCTCTCTCTCTCTCTCTCTCTCTCTCTCTCTCTCTCTCTCTCTCTCTCTCTCTCTCTCTCTCTCTCTCTCTCTTAGTTCAGTTGTTATTGAAGTGCTAAAAGTCTGTTCAATCTGTTCCTTTCTATTGGCACGTGGTGCCCGACTTGTGACAGTGGTATTAGAGCCTCAGGCATATGCTTTTCTGAAAGCATACCGGTCCCACCAAAGAGCAGACAGAGCAAGATCGCACTTCCAAAGCTCATTGGAAATTTTTAGGTTCGTGCTCCGACCCCAAACCGGTCCCACCAAAGAGCAGACAGAGCAAGATCGCACTTCCAAAGCTCATTGGAAATTTTGTTCGTGATCTTACCCCGGACTTATTAGGCACTCCCATCCTTACTTCATCGCACATCGGGCGCGCTCCCATCTTCACCACTCATGTCTTACAGGGAATAAGCCATAAAGATCACTTGCAAGAAAAGGATCCAAGATTTGTTTCGAGTCACTGTTTTTTCTCAAAAGCAGTGCCATGCAGATGTTGATGTCTATAGCTACCAAGCAGCACACTCAAAGGACTTGGCAAGCTTTCAAGAAAAATTTTGCCCGAACTTATATGCCTTCTGACATCTTCCTTGGGAGTGCTGAAACAGGCCTGTTCAATCCAAAAAGGGCGGTAGACTTTAGACTTAAAACTTATTTGCTTTCACACATTTAAGTTGTCACCCACTTTACCTGTACTTTCAAGACACAACAAAAGGGAGAGGGATACAGGCTGCTAGATTGCACCTGTATGAGTAGACCGACTCCAGATTGGCCCCTAACTTAGGCGCCCCTTTCGGTATTTCTTTATTGTTTAAAAGAGGGAATAAACGCTGTGGTTCCCTACAAGCTACCCCCGCACAAACTTGGCTGAATTTCAACTGTTCTGGCCCGATTGCGGCAGCATAACTGTACTAGGACCCTTCACAGTCAGTATTCCCACGCATTGAATGACTTTCCCGACGCATACGGGCACTTTGCAAAACCTGGCGAGAATCTGCAGCACGCTGAATTCTCTGTTTTAAGCCCTAAAAATGCGCCAGATCACCTGTATAGCGGTCCCCTCGCGTCCTCGAACCTCCTGGGGGTATTAGGGACCGTTTAGGGCCAAAAACCCTAAACCTGCAAAAATACACAGCAGGCTGTAATTTACTGTTTCGGGCTCCGTTTCGCGTGCCGGTCGCATCCGTAGCAAGTCCTCGAGCTCCCACACCTGTAGGGCTACTTGCCCTTTGAATCGGACGAGTTTTCTAGCGTGAAACCTCTCCGAATCCACCTGTACCTGCAGGGGACTAGCCGCTAGCTAATGCAGTACCTGTGCAAGAGGCTCTTGCCTCGGCAATCGCGCATGAACCCACACAAGTGTACATTGGTCAATTGAAAAGCCCACTAGAGGGGCATAACATACTGCCATAGAGGAGAGAGAGGGCAGTGCGTAGCGTGCAGGGCATCACTCCTGGCACCGCACTGTACATAGGAGGGAAAGGAAGCACTCCATAGTTCTTAACCTGTGACAAAATCTGAAAATGAGCCTCTCCCAGCTTAAAATTCAGTGCCACTTCTTGTTGCATGAGAAAAGTGCACCAGAATGTGCCACTTGGCGCATTTACAAGCATTTTCTCGTTTCGAGGTTGCCGCCTAAAAATCTCCCAACCGTTTCCCAGTTGACTTCACGGCAGAGTAAGAAAATGTTCCCCTTGTCATTCCGGAGGTAATGACGCAAACACATTTTCAGGTCCCAAAATAGCAGTTCCCTAAATTATTAGATTAGTGCATTTTTATCTTTCTAGGTCATCTGACCCCCTTTGTACACTACAGCCACACCCAGAACTGAAATGTAGCCTCTGTAGCAAAGGATTCCACTTTGGCTAGTCAATGACCCCACTTTGGCTAACCATAGTCCTTGTCCAACCTTAGTGCTCTCTTGCCCTCAGGCCTGGACTCCTCTGAACAGTTCCACACTAGCTATGCAATGCAAGGCAGTTAGATTTTCCGAGGGGTGTTTCCAAAAAGTGAAAGTAAATAAATAATCAGAAAGAAATCAACAAAAAGAATAAATAGTATTCACACGCTGGTGACATACCCCCCTCTTGAAATCTCAAACGTCCTCGTTTGCATCTATGTCGTACATGCTCACAGTCAACACTGATGTATTCAACACCTGTCGACACATGTACGACACATACATGCTCATTGTCAACCCTGGTGTATTCAACACCTTGTTGACTCATGTATTGCCTGCGTGTGAACCCTGTCCCAATGACATAGTGGTAGCTTCGCACTCTGCCATTGCTTTGAGTCACTAACTTTCCAATGACAAAATGGTAGCCACACATTTTGCCACTTTCTTATAGTACACGTTGGGCCCAGTAACACTTTCGAGCATACCCAAACTGACAGTTTAAGAATGCAGTTACACATGTACCCTTTAATAGAAGCAATTACTGTATCCTTGACAAACTGACAAGAAATACTCACTTTTATAGCACTAACCAAACTTTTGGACATTCCATAAGAGCAATTGCCAAACTGACAATCTGTACACCTCTAACATTCATGTAACATGTACTTGATTTGAGCTCACTTTAAATACCATGTACATCATTTGTTTCAGAAGCCATTGTCACACTGACAATCCATGTAGCTTTGAAACTCAAGGAGTCAAGGTAGGTTGCATGTCACCAGCGTGTGACTACTATCTATCCTTTTTGTTGATTTCTTTCTTATTATCTATTTACTTTCACTTTTTGGAAACACCCCTCGGGAAATCTAACTGCCCTACATTGCATAGCTAGTGTGGAACTGTCCAGAGGGAGTCCAGGCATGAGGGCAAGAGAGCACTAAGGTTGGACAAGGACTATGGTTAGCCAAGTGGGGTCATTCACTAGCCAAAGTGGAATCCTTTGCTACTGAGGCTACATTTCAGTTCTGGATGTGGCCGCAATGTACAAAGAGGGTCGGATGACCTAGAAAGATACAATGGCAGCATCTCCTAAAATTTAGGAAACTGCTATTTTGGGACCTGAAAATGTGTTGACGTCATTACCTCCGGAATGACAAGGGGAACATTTTCTTACTCTGCCGTGAAGTCAACTGGGCAACCAGTTGGGAGATTTTTAGGCGGCAACCCCGAAACGGGAAAATGCTTATAAATGTGCCAAGTGGCACATTCTGGTGCAGTTTCTAATGCAAGATAGAGTTGGCGCTGAATTTTAAGCTGGGAGAGGCTCATTTGCAGCTTTTGTCACAGGTTAAGAGCTATGGAGTGCTTGCTTTCCCTCTTATGCACAGTGCGGTGCCAGGAGTGATGCACTCCACGCTACGCACTGCCCTCTCTCTCCCCTTTGGCAGTATGTTATGCCCCTCTAGTGGGCTCTTCATTTGACCAATGTACAGTCGTGTGGGTTCATGCGCGATTGCCGAGGCAAGAGCCTCTTGCACAGGTACTGGATTAGCTAGCGGCTAATTCCCCCGTAGGTACAGGTGAATTCGGAGAGGTTTCATGCCAGAAATCTCGTCCGATTCAAAGGGCAAGTAGCCCTACAGGTGCGGGAGCTTGAGGACTTGCTACGGATGCGACCGGCACGCAAAACGGAGCCCGAAACAGTAAATTACAGCCTGCTGTGTATTTTTGCAGGTTTAGGGTTTTGGCCCTAAATGGACCCTAATACCCCCAGGAGGTTCGGGGACGCAAGGGGACCGCTGTACAGGTGATCTGGCGCATTTTCAGGGCTGAAAACAGAGAATTCAGCGTGCTGCAGATTCTCGCCAGGTTTTGCAAAGTGCCCGTATGCGTCGGGAAAGTCGGCCAATGCGTGGGAATACTGACTGTGAAGGGTCCTCGTACATTTATGCTGCCGAAATCAGGCCGGAACAGTTGAAATTCAGCCGAGTTTGTGCGGGGCAGCTTGTAAGGATCGACAGCGTTTATTCCCTCTTTTGAACAATAAAGAAATACCGAAAGGGACGCCTAAGTTAGGGGCCAATCTGGTGTCCGTCTACTCATACAGGTGCAATCTAGGAGCCTGTATCCCTCTCCCCTTTGTTGTGTCTTGAAAGTACAGGTAAAATAGACGACTAATAATGGGTGAAAGCTAAATAAGGTTTGAAGTAAAGTCTACCGCCCTTTTTGGATTGAACAGGCCGGTTTCATGGTTCCATCGACGGGATTAAATCACTTTTTCCCATAGAAGTGAGCCTTGGTCAGTTTTGGGCTTGAAGACACAGGGGATCATAGACCAGACACAGGGAATTGCAATTATGGCTGACAGACCAGATGATGTGACTGAAGAGGTTTCCTCTTCACAGGGTCAACAGACACATGAAGTGGGTGAGTCCTCAAGACCACCACAGACAGATGATGATATATTCAGGACCCAGTTGGCTACTGCTGTGGCTATGTTCACACAAGTAATGCAGAATCCGAGGTTTTTAGCCTTTTGCAACCTTCTCTTCCGTCTCAGCAAGTTGGGTCACTGGATCATAATCAAAAGCCTGTTAAGGCTCGAGCATAGGTGATTCATACTGCACAGTCAATGGAAACACTCGTACACTTGACGGAGAACATGTGCAGTCTCCACAACCTGTGCCTAAGGTGCAAGAACAGGTGGTTGAGATGCCAGTCTTTCACGCTGTACCAGTTCAGCCCGCCACCTTTCAGCAGCCTATAGCTGGTTCTAATGGGTAGGGAAGCAACCTACAGGCTATGCAACAGGTCTTCCCACCACCTTCAGTACACCCTGGCTATTTTGGAGGTGGATCGGTATTCCAGAGCATGGCTGGTCATGCACCTGGAAATCAGTTTTATACGCCAGAACAGTGTTTGGGGGTGCTCAAACGATGATGTCTAACCCCATGTACAGTGTCATGGGTATGCAACCAGGGTTTCAGAGCACTCAGGGCCAATTTGGGATGCCACAGGCAAATTTTGGTATGGCTGGAATTACAAATCAGCAGCCAAATATGGCATTTCCAGGTCAAGTTAATAGCGGCCAAGGAAAACAGATGAACCCTAATAGTGTTCCCATGTTTCAGTCACTTCCATATGACAATTTAACGCCGCTGGAGAGGCCAACGCCGTACAAAGAAGGTGGCAAAGGTGTGTCTTTCACGACCTTTACAGGGTTTGATGACAGGAAGAAAGCTCTCTCATTCCTCCAGCAGTTTGACAAGGCCTATGCAGGGGGAAACTTTACAGAGGCTTCAAAGGTCCGCAAGGCAGCCACTTTCTTGACAGGGAATGCGGGACAATGGTGGACAACTTTATTGCTTCAAGGGCAAGCTCCGTCCACATGGATTTACTTCAGCAGATTTTTGCAGCAGCATGGTTATCTGATGACTTTGAAGCAGATGTCATGACAGAATGGCACCAGCTAAATACTGCCACTTGCAGAAATCTGGATGATTACAATCGGAAGTTTTGGAAAGCTCTACTTCCAGTAACTTCCTATAGGTTTGTGCCATTGACAGAACAGATTGAAAAATACTGTTGTGGCCTACCTAAAGGATTGAGAAAGTACTGTACGAAGACACAAGTCACTACTTTGACGCAGCTCATCGAGGTAGCAAACACTGGCAATGGTTTGCTCAAGGGAGAAGATTGTGAATTTAACACTGGCGTCAAGGCAGGATCGGGCAAGAAAAATTCAGCCAAGAAGCACGTTCCCAATGAGGCTCCTAAAGGGACTCAGGAGTCAGCCAACGCAGGGAAAGACAAAGCTACGGCTGAATCAGAAAAAGGACCAGCAAAGAAATGGAAAAGACGTTTTCCTCGCAAGTCAGAAGAGCAAAAGAAGGTCCTGAGGACAGAGAACAAATGCTTTATATGTGAGCAGCCTGGCCACATTGCTTACAACTGTCCTACAAAGAAAAGGCCAGCTGATTCTGATGACAAGGAAGACAAGAAAGGAAAGAAGCCCATGGCTGGTCTAGTGCCAGATATGGTGGGCGACAAGCCAAATTCAGATGCAAGTGAGCTTTGCAGAGCATGGGGAAAGGTCAGGGATCAAACAGTGCTTATCTTCTTTGATCCAGGTGCCAAAGCCAACTTTATTTCCCCAGAATTGGCTTCAAAGTTGGGAATCAGACCTGAAGAGATGGGGTATACAGCAGAGGCAGGTTTGGCATGTCCTGGCCATACAGAGGCTGTGACACCCATCATTGGAAAGTTGCGTCTACATATCCAGTCCTATGTAGATGCTGAAGAATTTTACATCATGCCACTGGACGGATGTGATGTGTTGTTAGGTATTCCTTGGTTGTTTCGTGTACAGGGAATCATGGATGCCTACAACAAAAAGATCACTGTACAGAGCAGGGGAAAGACTCACATTCTGGATGTAAAGCTTAAAGGGGAGTCTATTCCTACTGTATCAGCTTCTGCTATTACTTTTGTAATGAAAAAGCATCTTTCTGCGTACTTGGTTTTTGCACGTGAAGTGTCAGATTGTGATGAATCAAGTTTATCTGTGCTAGATAAAGAAAGGTCAATGTTTTTACAACAATATAGTGACTGTTTTTCCGATTCATTACCGTCTCAATTACCGCCAGAGAGACCCGAGGACCATGCGATAGATTTGGTGCCAGGCAGTAGCCCACCAAATAAGCCTCCGTACAGGGTTAGTGCGGCTCAACAGAAAGAGATAATGGGCCAAGTACAGGAGCTGTTAGAAAAGGGGCTGATTCAGCCCAGTTCATCTCCATTCTGTTCTCCAGTGTTGTTGGTGCAGAAAAAGGATGGCTCATGGCGTATGTGCATCGACTACCGTGCACTGAACAAGAATACCATCAAGAATAGGTTCCCTATACCTAGAATTGATGATATTATGGACAAATTAGAAGGAGCAGCTATGTTTAGCAGGATAGATCTAAAGAGTGGGTACCATCAGATCCGCATTAGATCAGAGGATGTGCACAAGACTGCTTTTAGAACAACGTTTGGCCTTTACGAATTTTTAGTGATGCCCTTTGGTCTCACAAATGCTCCTGCTACGTTCAATAAGATGATGGACAGAATTTTCTGTCCACACCAGCAGTTTGTTGGTACATTCTTTGATAACATGATAGTCTACTCAAAGAATGAAGAGGAGCATAGGCATCACTTGGCCATTGTGTTCAAAGAGCTACGCAGTCATAGGTTGCTCATCAATGCAAAGAAAAGTGAGTTTTTTCTGGAAGAGATTCACTTTCTGGGACACATTGTCTCAAAGGATGGTGTCAGAATGGATCCTGCAAAAGTTGAAGCGATCAAGTCATGGCCAGATTTGAAGACGGTGCATGATGTCCGAAGCTTTTTGGGACTATGCTCCTATTACAAAAGGTTTATCCGAAATTTCGCTGAGATTGCTTCACCTTTACATGCTCTTCAAAAGAAGACAGTCACCTTTAGATGGACACAGAAAGAGATTTCAGCTTTTAATCTCTTAAAGGAAAAGATGCCTTCAGATCCAGTCATTGTGTTGCCAGATCTTAGGAAGTCATTTGTGGTCCAGTGTGACGCCTGCGGTAGTAGCATTGGTGCAGTGCTAATGCAAGATGGCAGGGTAGTAGCCTATGAGAGCAGAATTTTGCAAGGGCCAGAGATGACCATGCAGGTCTATGAGAAAGAGTTACTGGCTGTGATTCATGCGCTCTTAAGTTGGAAACACTACCTGCTAGGTGCAGACTTTGTTGTCCAAACGGATCATCAGACCTTGCGATACTTCTTGACATAGACAAAGTTATCTGAGAAGCATATGCGATGGGCAAATATCTTGTCCATGTTCCATTTTCAGATTGTGCATGTGGAAGGCAAGAAGAACGTTGTGGCTGATGCCTTGTCAAGGAAGCCACAAATTTCAGCTGTGTCGATTCCTTATCATCATGAACTTGATGATATGAGAGAACAGTATGCAAATGATGAAGATTTTGCAAGGGTCTTCGAGCAACTAATGGATGGACAACGTCATGAACACTATCTTCTTAAAGACGGGTTCATGATGATGCATGGCAGATTGTGTGTCACAAAGCCATTGCGCCGCAAAGTTATAGAAGAGAGTCATGTCCCACCGTATGCAGGGCATCGTGGTATCGATGCTACAGTAAAAGCGGTTGAGACATTCTTCTATTGGCCTACATTGAGAAGGGATGTGGATGCCTTTGTGCGAGAATGCCTAATATGCCACAAGGTCAAGTTTGACAAGCAAAAGGCACCAGGGTTATTGCAACCACTACCTATTCCAGATAAACCATGGGAAAGTATTGCTATGGATTTTATCTTTGATCTTCCGAGAACGCAGACAGGAAATGATGGTATTTGGACCATTATTTGCAGATTCAGCAAACAGGCTCATTTTATTCCTGTCAGGAAGAAGATAAAGCCAGATCAGACGGCACGCTTGTTTATGAGCAATATTTTCAAGTATCATGGCATGCCACAGTCGATTGTTAGCGACCGTGATCCACGCATGACAAGTTTGTTCTGGAGAGGATTGTTTGAGAATATGGGCACCACGCTCAAATTCTCTTCGTCATTTCATCCTCAAACAGATGGGCAGTCAGAAGAGGCAAATTCTACTGTCCTAGATCTGCTGAAGTGCTATGTGTCAGAGCATAAAGGAAAGTGGGAGCAGTATTTGCCATTGGTGGAGTATGCATACAATAATACAGTGCATTCATCAACTGGCAAGGCACCCTTTGAGATAGTTGAAGGTGGCAAGAAAGTTCCTCCCATACTGCATACAAAGGACAAGATATTTGAAGTAGATAAGTATGTTCAGGACATGGATGAAATGTACAAGAAGGTCAAAGTGGCCTTAGAAAGGACTCAGGCAAAGCAAAAGAAAGCAGCTGATCGTCACCGTCGTGAAGTGGTATATTCACTTGGTGATTGGGTGCTTTTACGCTTTGAAAAGGCAAGGTTAAAGAAGATGAAGGGCAAGGAAAGACTGTTTCCAAAGCTCAGCATGCGTTACTATGGGCCTTTTCAAGTATGCGACATAATCAGTGATGTTGCATATAGGCTGAAATTGCCTGACAGTTGGACGATTCATAATGCGTTTCATGTGAGTCTTCTCAGACCCTATGTGGGTGATGTGCCAGAAGATATGCCAGCTGAAGATCAGCCAGAAGTCGAGGAACTTGACGAGATCTTGGTCCCTGAACAGGTTTTGGCACACAAAGAAAGGAAAGTGAAAGGCAAGGTTGCTAGGCGTTACTTGGTAAAGTTCAGAAAATATCCACCAATGGATGATAAGTGGATAGAAGAAGGTGAACTTGCAGAGTCACCAACTGTGTTATCACTTTACCTGGAAGCCTTCGATTTGCAACCTACCTTGACCCCTTGAGTTTCAAAGCTACATGGATTGTCAGTGTGACAATGGCTTCTGAAACAAATGATGTACATTGTATTTAAAGTGAGCTCAAATCAAATACCTGTTACATGAATGTTAGAGCTGTACAGATTGTCAGTTTGGCAATTGTTCCTATGGAATGTCCAAAAGTTTGGTTAGTGCTATAGAAGTGAGTATTTCTTGTCAGTTTGTCAAGGATACAGTGATTGCTTCTATTAAAGAGTACATGTGTAACTGCATTCTTAAACTGTCAGTTTCGGTATGCTCGAAAGTGTTACGGGATCCAACGTGTACTATAAGACAGTGGCAAAATGTGCAACTACCATTTTGTCATTGGAAAGTTAGTGACTCAAAGCAATGGCACAGTGCGCAGCTACCACTATGTCATTGGGACAAGGTTCACACGCAGGCAATACATGAGTCAACAAGGTGTTGAATACACCAGGGTTGACAACGAGCATGTATGTGTCGTATATGTGTCGACAGGTGTTGAATACATAAGTGTTGACAGTAAGCATGTACGACATAGATGCAAACGAGGACGTTTGAGATTTCAAGAGGGGGGTATGTCACCAGCGTGTGACTACTATCTATCCTTTTTGTTGATTTCTTTCTTATTATCTATTTACTTTCACTTTTTGGAAACACCCCTCGGGAAATCTAACTGCCCTGCACTGCATAGCTAGTGTGGAACTGTCCAGAGGGAGTCCAGGCCTGAGGGCAAGAGAGCACTAAGGTTGGACAAGGACTATGGTTAGCCAAGTGGGGTCATTGACTAGCCAAAGTGGAATCCTTTGCTACTGAGGCTACATTTCAGTTCTGGATGTGGCCGCAGTGTACAAAGAGGGTCGGATGACATAGAAAGATACAATGGCAGCATCTCCTAAAATTTAGGGAACTGCTATTTTGGGACCTGAAAATGTGTTGACGTCATTACCTCCGGAATGACAAGGGGAACATTTTCTTACTCTGCCGTGAAGTCAACTGGGCAACTAGTTGGGAGATTTTTAGGCGGCAACCCCGAAACGGGAAAATGCTTATAAATGTGCCAAGTGGCACATTCTCGTGCAGTTTCTAATGCAAGAGAGAGTTGGCGCTGAATTTTAAGCTGGGAGAGGCTCATTTGCAGCTTTTGTCACAGGTTAAGAGCTATGGAGTGCTTGCTTTCCCTCTTATGCACAGTGCGGTGCCAGGAGTGATGCCCTGCACGCTACGCACTGCCCTCTCTCTCCCCTTTGGCAGTATGTTATGCCCCTCTAGTGGGCTCTTCATTTGACCAATGTACAGTTGTGTGGGTTCATGCGCGATTGCCGAGGCAAGAGCCTCTTGCACAGGTACTGGATTAGCTAGCGGCTAATTCCCCCGCAGGTACAGGTGAATTCGGAGAGGTTTCACGCCAGAAATCTCGTCCGATTCAAAGGGCAAGTAGCCCTACAGGTGCGGGAGCTCGAGGACTTGCTACGGATGCGACCGGCACGCGAAACGGAGCCCGAAACAGTAAATTACAGCCTGCTGTGTATTTTTGCAGGTTTAGAGTTTTGGCCCTAAATGGACCCTAATACCCCAGGAGGTTCGGGGACGCAAGGGGACCGCTGTACAGGTGATCTGGCGCATTTTCAGGGCTGAAAACAGAGAATTCAGCGTGCTGCAGATTCTCGCCAGGTTTTGCAAAGTGCCCGTATGCGTCGGGAAAGTCGGCCAATGCGTGGGAATACTGACCGTAAAGGGTCCTAGTACAGTTATGCTGCCGAAATCAGGCCAGAACAGTTGAAATTCAGCCGAGTTTGTGCGGGGCAGCTTGTAAGAATCCACAGCATTTATTCCCTCTTTTGAACAATAAAGAAATACCGAAAGGGGCGCCTAAGTTAGGGGCCAATCTGGTGTCCGTCTACTCATACAGGTGCAATCTAGCAGCCTGTATCCCTCTCCCCTTTGTTGTGTCTTGAAAGTACAGGTAAAATAGACGACTAATAATGGGTGAAAGCTAAATAAGGTTTGAAGTAAAGTCTACCGCCCTTTTTGGATTGAACAGGCCGGTTACATTGCAAGTTGAAGGCTTCAAGGTAAAGTGATAACACAGTTGGTGACTCTGCAAGTTCACCTTCTTCCATCCACTTAGCATCCATTGGTGGATAGTTTCTGAACTTCACCAAGTAACGCCTAGCAACGTTGCCTTTCACTTTTCTTTCTTTATGTGCCAAAATCTGTTCCGGGACCAAGATCTCGTCAAGTTGCTCGACTTCCGGCTGATCTTCAGCTGGCATATCCTCTGGCACATCACCCACATAGGGTCTGAGAAGACTCACATGAAACGCATTGTGAATCTTCCAACTGTCAAGCAATTTCAGCCTATATGCAACATCACTGATTATGTCGCACACTTGCAAAGGCCCATAGTAACGCATGCTGAGCTTTGGAAACAGTCTTTCCTTGCCCTTCATCTTCTTTAACCTTGCCTTTTCAAAGCGTAGAAGCACCCAATCACCAAGTGAAAATACCACTTCACAACGGTGACGATCGGCTGCTTTCTTTTGCTTTGCCTGAGTCTTTTCTAAGACCACTTTGACCTTCTTGTACATTTCATCCATGTCTTGAACATACTTGTCTGCTTCAAATATCTTGTCTTTTGTATGCAGTATGGGAGGAACTTTCTTGCCACCTTCAACTATCTCAAAAGGTGCCTTGCCAGTTGATGAATGCACTGTATTATTGTATGCATACTCCACCAATGGCAAATATTGCTCCCACTTTCCTTTATGCTCTGACACATAACACTTCAGCAGATCTAGGACAGTAGAATTTGCCTCTTCTGACTGCCCATCTGTTTGAGGATGAAATGACGAAGAGAATTTGAGCGTTGTGCCCATATTCTCAAACAAGCCTCTCCAGAAGAAACTTGTCATGCGTGGATCACGGTCGCTAACAATCGATTGTGGCATGCCATGATACTTGAAAATATTGCTCATAAACAAGCGTGCCATCTCATCTGGCTTTATCTTCTTCCTGAGAGGAATAAAATGATCTTGCTTCCTGAATCTACAAATGATGGTCCAAATACCATCGTTTCCTGTCTGCGTTCTCAGAAGATCAAAGATAAAATCCATAGCAATACTTTCCCATGGTTTATCTGGAATAGGTAGTGGTTGCAATAACCCTGGTGCCTTTTGCTTGTCAAACTTGACCTTGTGGCATATTAGGCATTCTCGCACAAAGGCATCCACATCTCTTCTCAATGTAGGCCAGTAGAAGAATGGCTCAACCGCTTTAACTGTAGCATCGATACCACGATGCCCTGCATACGGTGGGACATGACTCTCTTCCATAACTTTGCGTCGCAATGGCTTTGTGACACACAATCTGCCATGCATCATCATGAACCCATCTTTGATAAGATAGTGTTCATGACGTTGTCCATGCATTAGCTGCTCGAAGACCCTTGCAAAATCTTCATCATTTTCATACTGTTCCCTCATATCATAAAGTGCATGATGATAAGGAATTGATACAGCTGAAATTTGTGGCTTTCTTGACAAGGCATCAGCCACAACGTTCTTCTTGCCTTCCACATGCACAATCTGAAAATGGAACATGGACAAGATATTTGCCCATCGCATATGCTTCTCAGATAACTTTGTCTATGTCAAGAAGTATCGCAAGGTCTGATGGTCCGTTTGGACAACGAAATCTGTACCTAACAGGTAGTGTTTCCAACTTAAGAGCGCATGAATCACAGCCAGTAACTCTTTCTCATAGACCTGCATGGTCATCTCTGGCCCTTGCACAATTCTGCTCTCATAGGCTACTACCCTGCCATCTTGCATTAGCACTGCACCAATGCTACTACCACAAGCGTCACACTGGACCACAAATGACTTCCTAAGATCTGGCAACACAATGACTGGATCTAAAGTCATCTTTTCCTTTAAGAGATTAAAAGCTGAAATCTCTTTCTGTGTCCATCTAAAGGTGACTGCCTTCTTTTGAAGAGCATGTAAAGGTGAAGCAATCTCAGCGAAATTTCGGATAAACCTTTTGTAATAGGAGCATAGTCCCAAAAAACTTCGGACATCATGCACCGTCTTCAAATCTGGCCATGACTTGATCGCTTCAACTTTTGCAGGATCCATTCTGACACCATCCTTTGAGACAATGTGTCCCAGAAAGTGAATCTCTTCCAGAAAAAACTCACTTTTCTTTGCATTGATGAGCAACCTATGACTGCATAGCTCTTTGAACACAATGGCCAAGTGATGCCTATGCTCGTCTTCATTCTTTGAGTAGACTATCATGTCATCAAAGAATGTACCAACAAACTGCTGGTGTGGACAGAAAATTCTGTCCATCATCCTATTGAACGTAGCAGGAGCATTTGTGAAACCAAAGGGCATCACTAAAAATTCGTAAAGGCCAAACGTCGTTCTAAAAGCAATCTTGTGCACATCCTCTGATCTAATGCGGATCTGATGGTACCCACTCTTTAGATCTATCCTGCTAAACATAGCTGCTCCTTCTAATTTGTCCAGAATATCATCAATTCTAGGTATAGGAAACCTATTCTTTATGGTATTCTTGTTCAGTGCACAGTAGTCGATGCACATACGCCATGAGCCATCCTTTTTCTGCACCAACAACACTGGAGAACAGAATGGGGATGAAGTGGGCTGAATCAGCCCCTTTTCTAACAGCTCCTGTACTTGGCCCATTATCTCTTTCTGCTGAGCCGCACTAACCCTGTACGGAGGCTTATTTGGTGGGCTACTGCCTGGCACCAAATCTATCGCATGGTCCTCGGGTCTCTCTGGCGGTAATTGAGACGGTAATGAATCGGAAAAACAGTCACTATATTGTTGTAAAAACATTGACCTTTCTTTATCTAGCACAGATAAACTTGATTCATCACAATCTGACACTTCACGTGCAAAAACCAAGTACGCAGAAAGATGCTTTTTCATTACAAAAGTAATAGCAGAAGCTGATACAGTAGGAATAGACTCCCCTTTAAGCTTTACATCCAGAATGTGAGTCTTTCCCCTGCTCTGTACAGTGATCTTTTTGTTGTAGGCATCCATGATTCCCTGTACACGAAACAACCAAGGAATACCTAACAACACATCACATCCGTCCAGTGGCATGATGTAAAATTCTTCAGCATCTACATAGGACTGGATATGTAGACGCAACTTTCCAATGATGGGTGTCACAGCCTCTGTATGGCCAGGACATGCCAAACCTGCCTCTGCTGTATACCCCATCTCTTCAGGTCTGATTCCCAACTTTGAAGCCAATTCTGGGGAAATAAAGTTGGCTTTGGCACCTGGATCAAAGAAGATAAGCACTGTTTGATCCCTGACCTTTCCCCATGCTCTGCAAAGCTCACTTGCATCTGAATTTGGCTTGTCGCCCACCATATCTGGCACTAGACCAGCCATGGGCTTCTTTCCTTTCTTGTCTTCCTTGTCATCAGAATCAGCTGGCCTTTTCTTTGTAGGACAGTTGTAAGCAATGTGGCCAGGCTGCTCACATATAAAGCATTTGTTCTCTGTCCTCAGGACCTTCTTTTGCTCTTCTGACTTGCGAGGAAAACGTCTTTTCCATTTCTTTGCTGGTCCTTTTTCTGATTCAGCCGTAGCTTTGTCTTTCCCTGCGTTGGCTGACTCCTGAGTCCCTTTAGGAGCCTCATTGGGAACGTGCTTCTTGGCTGAATTTTTCTTGCCCGATCCTGCCTTGACGCCAGTGTTAAATTCACAATCTTCTCCCTTGAGCAAACCATTGCCAGTGTTTGCTACCTCGATGAGCTGCGTCAAAGTAGTGACTTGTGTCTTCGTACAGTACTTTCTCAATCCTTTAGGTAGGCCACAACAGTATTTTTCAATCTGTTCTGTCAATGGCACAAACCTATAGGAAGTTACTGGAAGTAGAGCTTTCCAAAACTTCCGATTGTAATCATCCAGATTTCTGCAAGTGGCAGTATTTAGCTGGTGCCATTCTGTCATGACATCTGCTTCAAAGTCATCAGATAACCATGCTGCTGCAAAAATCTGCTTGAAGTAAATCCATGTGGACGGAGCTTGCCCTTGAAGCAATAAAGTTGTCCACCATTGTCCCGCATTCCCTGTCAAGAAAGTGGCTGCCTTGCGGACCTTTGAAGCCTCTGTAAAGTTTCCCCCTGCATAGGCCTTGTCAAACTGCTGGAGGAATGAGAGAGCCTTCTTCCTGTCATCAAACCCTGTAAAGGTCGTGAAAGACACACCTTTGCCACCTTCTTTGTACGGCGTTGGCCTCTCCAGCGGCGTTAAATTGTCATATGGAAGTGACTGAAACATGGGAACACTATTAGGGTTCATTTGTGTTCCCTGACCGCAATTAAGTTGACCTGGAAATGCCATATTTGGCTGCTGATTTGTAATTCCAGCCGTACCAAAATTTGCCTGTGGCATCCCAAATTGGCCCTGAGTGCTTTGAAACCCTGGTAGCATGCCCGTGACACCATACATGGGGTTGGGCATCATGGTTTGAGCACCCCCGAACACTGTTCCTAGCGTGTAAAACTGATTTCCACGTGCATGACCAGCCATGCTCTGGAATACCGATCCACCTCCAAAATAGCCAGGGTGTACTGAAGGTGGTGGGAAGACCTGTTGCATAGCCTGTAGGTTGCTTCCCTGCCCATTAGAACCAGCTATAGGCTGCTGAAAGGTGGCGGGCTGAACTGGTACAGCTTGAAAGACTGGCATCTCAACCACCTGTTCTTGCACCTTAGGCACAGGTTGTGGAGACTGCACATGTTCTCCGTCAAGTGTACGAGTGCTTCCATTGACTGTGCAGTATGAATCACCTATGCTCGAGCCTTAACAGGCTTTTGATTATGATCCAGTGACCCAACTTGCTAAGACGGAAGAGAAGGTTGCAAAAAGGCTAAAAACCTCGGATTCTGCATTACTTGTGTGAACATAGCCACAGCAGTAGCCAATTGGGTCCTGAATATATCATCATCTGTCTGTGGTGGTCTTGAAGACTCACCCACTTCATGTGTCTGTTGACCCTGTGAAGAGGAAACCTCTTCAGTCACATCATCTGGTCTGTCAGCCATAATTGCAATTCCCTGTGTCTGGTCTATGATCCCTTGTGTCTTCAAGTCCAAACTGACCAAGGCTCACTTCTATGGGAAAAAGTGATTTAGTCCCAGTGATGGAACCATGAAACCGGCCTGTTCAATCCAAAAAGGGCGGTAGACTTTAGACTTAAAACTTATTTGCTACTTTAGACTTAAAACTTATTTGCTTTCACCCATTTAATTTGTCACCCACTTTACCTATACTTTCAAGACACAACAAAGGGGAGAGGGATACAGGCTGCTAGATTGCACATGTACGAGTAGACCGACACCAGATTGGCCCCTAACTTAGGCGCCCCTTTCGGTATTTCTTTATTGTTTAAAAGAGGGAATAAACGTTGTGGTTCCCTACAAGCTGCCCCGCACAAACTTGGCTGAATTTCAACTGTTCTGGCCCGATTGCAGCAACATAACTGTACTAGGACCCTTCACAGTCAGTATTCCCACGCATTGAATGACTTTCCCGACGCATACGGGCACTTTGCAAAACCTGGCGAGAATCTGCAGCACGCTGAATTCTCTGTTTTCAGCCCTGAAAATGCGCCAGATCACCTGTACAACGGTCCCCTCGCGTCCCCGAACCTCCAGGGGGTATTAGGGACCGTTTAGGGCCAAAACCCTAAACCTGCAAAAATACACAGCAGGCTGTAATTTACTGTTTCGGGCTCCGTTTCGCGTGCCGGTCGCATCCGTAGCAAGTCCTCGAGCTCCCGCACCTGTAGGGCTACTTGCCCTTTGAATCGGACGAGATTTCCAGCGTGAAACCTCTCCGAATCCACCTGTACCTGCGAGGGACTAGCCGCTAGCTAATCCAGTACCTGTGCAAGAGGCTCTTGCCTCGGCAATCGCGCATGAACCCACACAACTGTACATTGGTCAATTGAAAAGCCCACTAGAGGGGCATAACATACTGCCATAGAGGAGAGAGAGGGCAATGCGTAGCATGCAGGGCATCACTCCTGGCACCGCACTGTACATAGGAGGGAAAGGAAGCGCTCCATAGCTCTTAACTTGTGACAAAATCTGAAAATGAGCCTCTCCCAGCTTAAAATTCAGCGCCACTTTTTGTTGCATGAGGAAAGTGCACCAGAATATGCCACTTGGCGCATTTACAAGCATTTTCTCGTTTCGGGGTTGCCGCCTAAAAATCTCCCAACCGGTTGCCCAGTTGACTTCACGACAGAGTAAGAAAATGTTCCCCTTGTCATTCCGGAGGTAATGACGCAAACACATTTTCAGGTCCCAAAATAGCAGTTCCCTAAATTTTAGGAGATGCTGCCATTGTATCTTTCTAGGTCATCTTACCCCCTTTGTACACTGCAGCCACACCCAGAACTGAAATGTAGCCTCCGTAGCAAAGGATTCCACTTTGGCTAGTCAATGACCCCACTTTGGCTAACCATAGTCCTTGTCCAACCGTAGTGCTCTCTTGCCCTCAGGCCTGGACTCCTCTGAACAGTTCCACACTAGCTATGCAATGCAGGGCAGTTAGATTTCTCGAGGGGTGTTTCCAAAAAGTGAAAGTAAATAAATAATAAGAAAGAAATCAACAAAAAGGATAAATAGTAGTCACACGTTGGTGACAAGTGCAACTTCTGGCAGAGTGGGGTATACTAAAATGCTTGCCATGGAAACCTTAGCAGATTATAACTTGAAATTTCTCAACATCTCCCAGTAGATGTCTCTTCACGAGCACATGACCTTGGAGGTCCAGTGCAATTGCTATCTTGGGACTCCATCGCCGCCAAAGAAACAATGTTTGTCCAAGAGCTATGGACCATGCTACGCTCGGCTATGACCCTATGGAATGAACCTAACCCTAATTTTTTGGTGCAGGTTTCAGGTGAAAGTCAGTCGACTTTTCGAACTCAACTGATGTCAAGATTGCTTTTTAGGTTTGAAATCTGTTTGAGAACTTGTTTCGTGATCCTAGGAGCATTTTTACAGTGCATAGACCTATTTTCCCTATGTTTGAAATGGACGCTATCTGTTTTGAACTTGTCTTGGAGCCGATTTGAATTGTTTGACTCTAGTTTTAAGTACTGATTTCAATGATTGGTGATTTTACTGCCGGATGGAGAAGTGAGAAATACTCTTTTGGTATTGTTTGAACCTCGGAATGATGCAGGTCGATGCCTGGGGAGCGCTTCGTTGTATGTTTGAAAACCTCGGAACGATGCAAGCAGATGTCTGGGGAGTGTTCCGTTGTATGCTAGAAAACTTACAAACGACGCAGGCCGATGCTTGGGGAGCGTTTGGTTGTATGTTTGAACCTCCAAGCGACGCAGACTATGGTCTGGGGAGCGTTTAGTTGTACAGTCCTCTAAGCTCATGGCCAGGACCTATTTAGGTTATTTGCGGGAGGAGTGACGAGGTAGTCGTTGAGTAGCTTCATACCGCAGACCGTTTGCCTCGGGGCAATGCTAAGCGGCGCTGTTTGTTGTGTCTAGTAACATGCGTATGTGAGCATTTGTGTTGCATTGTGATGTGCCAACTACTGAATATTCCTAATGGATGAGATTGCATGGGTATGTAATTTTAGTGCATCAAGACACCCGTGGAAGATCAGTGCGGTCTGGGTGTGATGGCTAATTTTACTACGCCAGCATATCAAGAGTTCCGAATTGGATGAGAGGA
Organism: Adiantum capillus-veneris; assembly: GCF_014529385.1. Classification (NCBI taxonomy): domain Eukaryota; kingdom Viridiplantae; phylum Streptophyta; class Polypodiopsida; order Polypodiales; family Pteridaceae; genus Adiantum; species Adiantum capillus-veneris. The sequence goes on from NC_140940.1 coordinate 152,054,224, forward strand.
GAAGCCAACTCCTTGATCAAAAGAGCCAAAAGGAGAAGCCAACTCCTTAACAAAAAAATATCAAACTGATTGTCCCTCGGAATGACCCTTGGAAATTTTTTTAAGCTAACTTGAGTTGTTTTGCAGATATGTTGTAATCGCAGACGATTACTCTCTTTCAAGAAGGGGGGATGTCACAAACTGCTGATGTGTCAAGTCAGTAAAGAGCAAAGCCAACCTTCAGATCACGGCCGAGGGGCTTAAACCCTAAGAAGAACAAGCAACAACAGAAGAAGAAGTCCTACCAACTTATGGGACCCCGTCCGATGGGGCCCAAGAGACATAAAGGAATTAAAAATAAAGTTGAATCCCAAATTGCGCAGAAACTAATGACGTGGCAACTGTACAAAAAAACCTGAAATTCCGCTGACAGTGCTGACGTGCCAGATTTCTGCAAAACGTGTTGACGTGGCAGATGTACGGAATTCCGTGATTTACGTTGGCAGCTTTTTGGCATTGTTGTTGGACCAGAAGCTTTTGAGTTTGAAGGCTTTTCATGTGAACAGCTTTTCATAGGCCAAGGGCCTTTAAATATGTGCTAAGGGCTCATTCTCTTGCATGCTTCCTGGAGAAGGTGCAGAGTCTGGAGTACCAACTTGTACTGTGTTGATGCAATATAAAGAAATACCGAAAGGGACGCCAAGGTTTGGGGCCAATACTCTCTGGGGTGAAATTCCGCCACTCCGTGTCGCGTGTCGTCTCTCTCTCTCTCTCTCTCTCTCTCTCTCTCTCTCTCTCTCTCTCTCTCTCTCTCTCTCTCTCTCTCTCTCTCTCTCTCTCTCTCTACATTCCCATATGCTACTTTTCACCACATGGATCACGATATGCTATCCAGGACCCCTACTCTCGACTGTCGGAGGACATTTCTCACTACACATCACTCGGGGAAGTCCTCATGGGGGACTTCAACGGGAGGACACAGAGCCGACAGTGTGAGATCTATGATATGGATAATGGAGCAGCCGGAGATCATGAGGGCACTTGATGCAGAGGACATGGGGGTGAGTAGAGTGTCTACAGATGGGGGACTGGACAACACTGGATATGGCAGACACCTTCTTGAGCTTGGCAGCAGGCACCATCTCGTTATTTATAACGGGATGGTGAGGTGGCCAGATTCTGGGGGATTCACTAAGCACTTACTTCCCACACAGTGGCGGAGAGAGCACAGTGGACTATTTGTTGGGCTCTACCCAGACAGCAGAGCTTATACACTCCTTCAGCGTTGCACGCACACCGATAGGGGCGGATCATACTTATCTCACATTCTCCCTTTTTGCTACACAGCTTGCTGACCCCCCTGCCTCCCCCCCTCACACTTACACTACCATTTCTTTCACTCATGAGCTCACTCCTGTTTATATACATCACCTGCATGAGCACCTTATACACTTAGACCCCACAGCACCTCTGGACACACTCACCACACACATTACATCCATCTTACACGAGTCAGCCACTCAAAGTTTCCCACATCGCATACACACACACCCTCCACGCACTGGCACTATGCCACAAAACAGGTGGTACGACGACGAATGTCGAGATCTACAGAGACCTACGTATACTGGAGATCAGAGGGGAGATTACACATCGCCAGGCTCAGCGCAAGATGCAGACACTTACCCGTCGTAAAAGACGGGAGTGGGAGGAGCACCTGTATTGGGACATCTATCATTTACTCATGAGCAAGGATAGTGCTAAGGCATGGCGTCGGATCATACCTCCCAGGCCATCCACTCCTATTCAAGACCCAGCGACATGGCACAGATATGCCGCGAGCTTATACGAGATCCCAGGACAGCCACCCATACCTACGCCATCGGCTACCCGACCCACATCATCTACTTTCTTCACCACCCACATGGTGAAGAAAGCTATATCCCACCTACAGCATGGGAGGGCTAGAGATCAGGCAGGCCTACAGGCATAGCATCTTATATATGGCTATGATGCATTGGCACCACTCATTGCCCACCTCTTCAACCGCGCGCTTTCAGAGGGATTCCCAAAGTCGTGGACAGAGCACACCATAGTGCCTATCCACAAATCTGGGGATGCCATGGATCCTAGCACATATCGCACTATCATGATTGGTCCTATACTGGCCAAACTATATGGCGCGGTTTTAGAGGAGGAGCTCAGTTCTCTAGCAGAGAGAGAGGGCATGAGGACACCAGGATAGGCAGGCTTCCGCCGAGCTTTCTCTACTATTGATCATATCTTCACCCTTCGTTGTCTGATCGACTAGACACGGGTGAGGAAGAGGAGATTATATTGCTGCTTCGTGGACTTCCGCAAAGCATTTGACACAGTACCTAGAGAGAGACTTTTCAGACGTCTGGCTACGCTTGGGATTGGAGAGGAGATGGCATGGGGGATCTATGCATTGTATGAGCATGTATCTGGCAGAGTGAGATGCCCGGGTGGATTATCTGACACCCTTGTGAGCACCATTGGTGGGAAACAAGGTTGCCCCCTATCACCTACACTCTTTGGTCTATACATTGACGAGATTGTAGACTTCATCTTGCACAGGGGTGGAGAGGGTGTGGATATTGCAGGGACTACTGTACACATACTCTTATATGCAGATGATATTGTCCTAATGTCAGAGACGGCAAAGGGACTACAACTACATTTGCAGGCCCTGGATGATTTCTGCTCACAAAGAGGACTCACGGTGAACCTTGGCAAGACCAAGGTTCTCATATTTCATACATTGGCTCAGATTCGCCGACAGAGTAAATTTAAAGTAGCTGGAGGGGATATAGAGGTGACAGGCTCATATGTATATCTGGGGGTTACATTCACCGCACCATGAGGGACCTTCTCCATGACACAGGCAGCCAGAGATAGACTTACCAGAGGATACGCATCACTAGCTCTGATGGAGAGACAGTGCCACCAGGCCCACTTCCAGGAGCCCCGGACGAAGGGGTGGCTCTTTGACACACTGGTCACACCTGCACTCATGTATGCCTCGACCATTTGGGGACCGGGACTGGCAGACTCAGTATGGACACAGATAGAGAGGCCACAGATTATTATGATCTCTAGGATGATTCGCAGCAATCCATCAGTTCCACACGACATTATTAGAGCTGAGCTGGCTGCACCACCAATGTTGGTAGAGGCACTCTCTCAGACTGTTTGCCTTCTTCACAGATTCAAAGATATGGATCCAGATAGGATCTCTCATAGAGCCTTCATTGCATCGAGAGAGGGCACAGGCAGGGGACACTAGCTCATGGTATGCCCAGACAAGATATTGGCTAGCTCAACACGGTTTTGATATCGATAGACTACCACCACTCCAGTATGACACCCAGGCCCCGACCTATTCCCTCTCACGCTCTGAGCGGAATAGGGTCATCAGACAGGAGATATGGCATACATATATTCAGAGGACATGGCGCAGGCCCACAGACACCCTACCTCCTAAAATGCTATATTACTATGAGCATTTTCTGAGGTTCTCAGAGCAAGGATTCATTGAGATTCCATTATACATGCAGGAGTAGATGCCACACCGACTTCGGGTCAGCATTGGCCAGCTACGATTGTCATCACATCAGCTAGAGATTGAGAGTGGCAGAGCCAGAGGCATACCATGAGAGGAGCGTACATGTCGGATCTGCCAGACGGAGGTGGAGAGTGAGGAGCATTTTGTCATGAGATGCCCAGCATATACAGAGCTGAGAGAGAGATATGGCATTGGAGACTCATTACAACAGCATATGATAGGCCGAGAGCAGAGGAGGTTTGGCCAGTTCCTGGTTGCGGCTTTAGAGGTTCGAGAGCAGTTGTTACAGCCACGCCAGAGTCAGGATAGCAGGACACAGACTACCATCACACAGTTTTTCCGACGAGCAAGGCCAGACCCCCCCACACTACCTACACAGAGTAGAGGGCTTACCCTTTTGCAGGCAGAGTCTCAGAGGGCACGTCGGAGACCAAGGCTCCCAGGATACACGACACATGGGTGTCACCAGAGGGAGATCTCGAGGATACTAGCTCTACACCATCAGTATCTAGAGCAGAGTCATGTACCAGCACCAAGGGATCTAGCATTCCAGAGATACCTGAGCAGGCCACCACCGATGTACCACATTCTCTACCCTACATATGTTGCTTGTTATTAGATACCCTCCCTATCATCTCATGGTGGTATCACCTTGCAGCCCCTAGTTGAGCTTGATGATGCGTGAGCACACCTCGACACGAGGACCCACATGCACCACCCTACCACACCCTTTTGCATAGTATAGGCTCATTTCAGTTTGTACCTTTTTTTATTTTCCGATGCCTAGAGCATCAACACATGTATATGATATTGTCTCATAGGTCGAGTTCGGCCTTTCGAAGACGTTAATAAAGCTCTCTCTCTCTCTCTCTCTCTCTCTCTCTCTCTCTCTCTCTCTCTCTCTCTCTCTCTCTCTCTCTCACACACACACACACAGAGTTCAGTTGTTATTGAAGTGCTAAAAGTCTGATCAGTCTATTCCTTTCTATTGGCACGTGGTGCCCGTCTTGTGACAGGTAGAATCATTACATCAATACTGAACTGACCGAAACCACACACTTGCATTTGAAAGAGAGAGTGAACATCATACAGTAGACAAGAGACACAGTGGCGGAGTTCCATTCCTAGAAGCATTTGCGATATACTGGAGATAGTCTTAAATTGCAAAAGTTTGTAGCAATTTGTAGCAAAAGTTTGTAGCAATTTGACATGAGCTTTACAAAAGAGGATAGTGTGAGCAAGTATGGCGAATATCCTCAATTTTAAAGAGATTCATGCAAAGAATGATTTGAAGAGAGAATTGGAAAAGAAAATAGTACCCAACTCAAGTATGTATGCAGAGCTTCAAGATATGGAAGGCACCTTATACTTTGATGGGGCTTTCAAAAGGAGCATTAACAAGGGTACAATTGGTTATGTATTTGTGATAAAAATGGCATTGAATGCTCGTTTGGAAGCCAAGAAGTGAATGTGAAGAGCAATAATGAGGCTCAGTATGCAAGCCTTTGTTTGGACTTAGAAGAATGTGTCAAAAGACCTGTAATGAGGCTTCTAATCAAGGTGATGCTATGTTGATTGTATGACAAGTTCAAGGTACATGGAAGGTAAATCAAGAGGACATGAAGGGCTAGTTTTTCAAAGTGAGGAAGTTGTTAAAGTCTCTTGTTTCTTTTCAAATATGGCATGCACCCAAAAACATATATGTAAGAGCTCATGAGTTGGCAGAATATGTGTTTGAAAAGGATGTGCACATAGTGAGAAAGAAAGCCAAAATACCTTGGAAGAGAGTCTCTTCATGAGGAAGAGCATGTATTGCAAACGGGTTTTGCAAGAAAGGAATTCGCTTCTTAAAAAAGGCATGCAATCACACGAAGGGCTATGAGATATGTCTTGATTGGAAAGCACATGTATCACAAGGGGACTGATGGCGCTATGAGAAGAGTGCTCTACCATGATGAGATTTTTGATTGCTTAAAAGCTTATCATGAGGAAGGATGTGGAGGTCATTTTGGGGTGGAAATTACAAGAAGAAAAGTGTTGAATGCTCAACTTATGTGGCAAAGTATGAATAGGGATGTTGTTGTGCATTGGTGAGAAGTTCACAAAAGAAAGTTGATGCCTGAGCCTTCGAGGCATATTGCCAGCTTACAGACCTTCTAAAAAGTGGCGTGTGGATGTAATAGGTCCTCTTCTAGGCACCAAGAATGGGAAGCACTACATACTTAGTGCAGTGGATTACATGACAAGATGACAAGAAGCAAAAGCTAGTAGAGGCGCTACAAGCAAAGATGTATGCAACTTTATCTTTGATTGCATATGTTGTAGCTTTGGAGTACCGTTGGAGCTCATAAGCGATCGAGGAAAAGAGTTTAGATGATCTTATCACTGAACTCGTCGAGAAATTGGAGATCAAACACAGGTATGCTACTCCTTATCATCCACAATGCAATGGATTGATAGAGGCATTTAATGGAGGTTTGTAAAAGATATTGTTTAAGCTTGTGAAAGAGCATCCAAAAGATTTGGATATGGAGAGGGCATTGTGGACATGTAGAGTGACTCAAAAATCAGCAACGGGTTTCACTCCATTTCATTTGGTTTATGGCGATGAATGTGTTATGCTCGTTAATATGATGCTTCCTTCATTGGAGTTCATTTTGAAGCATAGTTTGGTTGAGGAGGAGCATGTAGAGCACAGATTGGCATCTATGCATAGCCTCTTGTTGGATAGGGAAAATGTTATTAAGTACTATAAGGACTTGAAAGAAAGAAGGGCTGATGTACTCAATGAGGGCATGTTGGGCCCCGAAGACTTTTAGAAGTGTGTTTTTTTGTGCTTTTCGGCCCTTGGATATAAATCAAGCATGCTTGTACAAAGTGTAAATGGCGATGTGTGCCAACAGTCTCCACGCATGCGGCCAGTTATGCAGGATACAAAATTTTGCTATTTTTGTACATAGAAGTGTCGAGAGTTTGACGAATGTGTAAGTACCATGTAAGTAAAGAAAAATTGAACTTTTCTCAACTTTGATTCGTGAGTGAAGTGAGAGTTTCATCAGAGAACAGGAAGCTCCATGTTTAAGCACTCTACGGTGAAGGGTGGGGACTTTGCTATGGAGGTGCCCCTCTTGCTTTGCGAGAGCTTGGCATGGTGAGTTGTGAGGGTGTCTCTCTCTGATGAAAGTGGCTGCTTAGCTCGCATATTGACCTCTTTTCATCTTGGTTTGAAGTATGGTAACTATGTTGTGTGCATCTCTTTGTGGTGCGGTTAGTCAAGGGTAGACTATCATCTATGTGCTGCAATGCCTTGTTTGTACGTATGCAAAAGAGTAAGGTTTCCCCCAAGTTTTCTATCACTTTTTCTAAGTTTTTTTGCTGAACTTTGTGGGTTTTCAAATTGGGCTTGATTTGAATAGGTTTTAGTCAAGCTATGTGTATATATGGGAGCACCTATGTAATTTCTACAAGCACATGGAAAAGCATTTGAAAAGAAGTGAATCCCTTGGTTTTATTAGCAAAAGTGCAAAGATTTCCATTTGTATTTCTTGGCTTTCTTTTCTTTGATTCTATTGATCCCTTGCGTCTTTCAGTGCATTTAAGTATAGTGGAAGTTCTAGCGGTGTAGAGGGAAGCTAGTCGGGGCTAGTCAAAGTTGAGTGTGAGTGAGATTGACAAAACTCATGAGCAAGGATCAACCCATATTATCTTGAAAAAGCTATTCTCTTCATCCTCTTTCCTTTGTGGGGTTTGAGGGCTGTAGAGGCCAACCCATCAATCCTTCACAACTTGGCTCTAGTGCAATACGCATTGACATCCCCTCTTGTTATAGGTGAAACACTGTCAGCTGCAGCGGAATTGAAGTGGTAAAGATCTAGGTTTTACACTTCCCCAAATCTTTACTTCTTTCCTTGCGTTAATGATTGCTTTAGCGAGAATGATGGTTCCTTTTACTTTTCCCTGAAGAGAGGGAATGAGAGAGAGCGGTAGAGATGTGTGTGTATGTGTGTGTGTGTGTGTGTGTGTGGGGGGGGGGGGGGGGGGGGGGGGGGGGGGGGGGGGGGGGGGGGGGGGAGAGAGAGAGAGAGAGAGAGAGAGAGAGAGAGAGAGAGAGAGAAAAGAGGAGAACGACACCCGATGAGGTCCCAACTAACCCTTTCAAGGGCCCACCACACCTTGCCGATGTGGTATTTGCTTTAGATTGTGTAAATGGAATCTACACACATGCAATACCTCAAGTGGAGACTCAATTGACTCGAATGGTAAATTGCCGCGGTAACTCCTCAAGATGAGGCACCTCTGGGGCTGCAATGTGAGAGAAATGAAGGGCCAAAAATTGGCTGCAAAAACGCAGATCTAAAACGTAAAACGCAGCAGATCTTTCGCGTAAAGCAGGGCTGAAAACGTAGATCTGATGATGGCAACGATGGACAGCAATGGGAGCACTCGATGCCGGCAAGGGAATGGCCGAGGAGAGGCTCGATGGGCTACCAAAGTACCACACTGCAACTAAGATGCTAGCGATGGCAGATCCCGTGCACTTCCAGCGCGACGGAAGGGCTGAAAACTGAAAACGCTAGGGGTTGATCTGCAGATGCACAAGCGCTAGGCTGAAAATCTGGAAACGCTTGCAAATCTCGTTCCAGAAACGCCTGTTTGCTTTGTCTCCAAAACGCTGGACTGATTTTGGCGCTTGCAGCAATGCCTGGAAACGCTAGCCTTGATGCTCCCTTTATAAGCCCAATCTGCTAGTTATAAACTCCTTTAGGTTGAGGTAGGGCAACTTGTCCACCAACCCAACAAATTAAATCATTGAATAATTTAATTTATAAGTTTTTGACCAAGCCTAAGTTTCGGGTGAAACTGTCGCACATCTACTGATCCGGGAATCTGATCGACGCAGGGAATGGCTTGTTGGATTCCTTTAACCAAAAACTATTGCACATCATGCCAGATGCCCACCGTAGTGTAACAACATCTCTCAAAACGCTTGTACAATCCATGTGTGCAAGAGGGTTTCAAAACTGGAAAATTGGCTCTAGAAGTAGATGAAACATGTCCATGTGGCACATAGAGCTATGTGCACGTGACATCCCCTCCTACTTAAGGTGAGGTATTGATATCGAACTCAATGCACGCCATAAGATGGTCTCAGATGAAGTTCCTTTTAGATAATGTCCTAAACCAAACTACAAACTAGTTATGGGCACAAAACTACGTTGGGCCGTGTCGACTCAATTGAACTGTGAACTAAGAGTGAAGTGTTTTAAAGTGATTCTCTCTCGTGTCTTAGGCCAGATTCCAGATTTCGGGTGTCCAAGTTGGTTACAACGAACTCCCACGGTGGTTGCCTCCTCTTGATGCTCCCTTTATAGGCCCAATCTGCTAGTTATAAACTCCTTTAGGTTGAGGTAGGGAAAATTGTCCACCAGCCCAACAAATTAAATCATTAAATGATTTAGTTTATAAGTTTTTGACCGGGGCTAAGTTTCGGGTGAAACTATCGCACATCTGCTGATCCGGGAATCCGATCGAGGCAGGGAATGTCTCGTCGGATTCCTCTAACCAAAAACTACATGCACATTATGCCACATGCCCACCGTAGTGTAGAAACATCTGTCAAAACGCTTGTACAATCCATGTATCCGAGAGGGTTTCAAAGCTGAACAAATAGCTCACATAGAGCTATGTGTACGTGACAAACACAACTACTGAACTTCTTCCTATAAATGCTTTCTGTACGTTTGATGTTGAATGCTTGTCAGGTACAGCGGAATTGAAATGGTGAAGATCTAGGTTTTACACTTCCACAAATCCTTTTCTTTCTTTCCTTGCGTTAGTGAATCTTTTTAGCCTGAATGATGGTTCTTTTTACCTTTCCCTAAAGAGAGGGAATGAGAGAGTGCGGTAGAGATGTGTGGAGGGAGAGAGAAAGAGAGAGGAGGAGAATGACACTCGATGGGGTCCCAACGAACCCTGTCAAGGGTCCCCCACACCATTGCCGATGTCGTATTTGCTTTATATTGCGTAAATGGAAAGTACACACATGCAATACCTCAAGTGTAGACTCTACTGACTCGAATTGGGAATGTTGCCGCGGTAACTCCTCAAAGATAACTCACTCAGAAGCTCGTGGGAGCTCGCCTTGCGACGGAACCGATATCTCGCAAGCTTGGCATTGGTGCATTGCCCTCGCCATTGCTAACTCGCAAGTGGTGTCAGCTTCACAATGGCTGCTCCGTAGCGCGCGTAGTGAAGAGATAAGACCTCACTCTTGATGAGGCACCTCCGGGGCTGATTTGATGCACCTTTGGATCCTTCTCAATATGGGATTGCGGATGGCCACCAAGGGGTAGATCTGGGGCTGAACTGCTCTCCCGATGTGAGAGGAATAAAGAGCTGAAAACACAGATCTCAATGACGGCGATGATGGACAACAATGCAACACTCGATGACGGCAAGGGAAATTGGAATGGTAGGGGAGGCTTGATGGGCTGCCACGGTACCAAACCGCAACGTAGATGTTAACGAGGTCAGATCGAAGCTAGTTCCGCAAAGGAGAGGAACGTTGGCTGATCTGTTGGGAGCTGCAAGCGCTAGGAGCTGAAAATTGAGGTCGTTGGCTGATTCGTTGCAAAACGGCAGGCTAGGGCTGATCTGCCAAAACGCTGGGCTGATCTCTGGCGCTGGCTCACCTGTCCCAAAACATTGGCTCTCCTACTCCCTTTATAGGGTAAGATATTCTTTATAACCATTTTTTGATTGAGGTAGAGCAAATTGTCCACCAACCCACCAAATTAAATCAATAAATGATTTGATTTATAAGTTTTTGACCAGGGCTAAGTTTCGGGTGAACTTGTCGCACATTTGCCGATCCAAGAATCCGATTGACGCACAGAATGCCTCCTCAGATCCCTCTAGCCTAAAACTACATGCACATCATGCCAAATGCCCATCGGAGTGTAACATCTGTCAAAATGTGTGTGCAAACCATTTACGCAAGAGGGTTCCAAAACTGAAAAACCTAATCTAATAGACTCGTCCAAACATGCATGTCCTACGAACAGGCTCACAAAATTGCCGATACTAATCCTCCTAGGATTCTACACTCCTCTCTAGGAAGAAGGGGAAAATTGGCTCTGGAAGTTGATGAAGCATGCCCATGTGACACACAGAACCATGTGCACGAGACAATGCTTCTGATGCTCGAGGATGCATAACCGATGAAAACTCCTCTAAATTGCTGAATACTATGGAGATAGGTACTGCTATGATGTAAACACTAGGTGTTGAGGTGTTATGACCATTGAATGAAGCTATACACGTGACATTGCAAGTCATGAATTGGATCCATGCAAGTTCTTCTTCATCGACTACCATAGGGACATATTACACACGTGGAGAGGATGAGAGTTTCGTTAGTACCACACACATGGTGCCACATTTTTTCTTTGTGTCCAATCATCAAAACTGCTAGTTATTCTCTTTATGTGACCTTTACAAGCACTAAAATGGCAATCCTCAAGTTGGTATTGCAAAATTCAACGACTAAGGTACTTGTTGAGATAGAGCACTTTTGGAACACAACCTCTCTAACGCGATTCACTCAAGTATTGACTGTTGGTATGCTTCATTTTATGCCTTGAGCATATAATCACAGAATGTCAGATGGTGTCTCCATGCCATATAGTATCTCAAAGCGGACCGATTTATTTAGATGTGGTTAAGACTAACATTGATGTCTGTCAACTTTATTGAGTGCAGGTAGTGGACAAGGTGTCACTACACACTTCTTAACCTTGATGAGCTCAATTAAGTTACAACTAGGAACTCAGGAGGCCAGATAAATAACACCCTCTACCAAGTCTCTCCCCCATGGAAAGTGAGGAGGATCCTTCAAAAGAGAGGGGTGAAGGATAACTTTGATGGCGGAGGGCTCGTATCCGTTGGATGTGGCCTTTCACTCACCTAAAAGCACACCAAGACTAATCCCAGTCTCTGACAAAACCCAGCCAAAAATGTGGAAGGTGGCCATGTAACCTCACTGTAACTGCGAGAACCTCACTCAGACCAGATCAATCCATAACTTGTTTCCATCTTAAAATATGACAAAAAGCTCTGCTCCAATCCAAAGGGCTATAAGCTAGGAACTCATCTACCATCCGAATTGAAATCTGAAACAGTATCTTCCCATTGGGGAGATATCCAAAATCCTAATATGAGACCTGCCTAGTAGACAGGCTATAACCAACCACCTTACAGACTAAACAGCAAGCCTCCAAGGAAGTCACTGAATCATGAGAATCGTATGAAGAGTGCCTGAGCAAAATCTGATACCAACAGCTGAACTACTGGGCTTCACAATTCATGAGATGGACGAGTTACCAAATGACCAAGGCCAACCATACAAGAAGTGTGCACCTTAACTCCAAAACATTTCAGTTTCCCAGTCAATTGCACGATTACCTTGACACAGAAATCTTATCAATAAGAAATGCATACCATCGGTGACTGCTGCGGCAGAAGCAAAATAGGCAGCAAGCTCACGCTTAGCTACATCCAAGCCTCCTGTAGTACCAAAATCAGGAAAGGTCGAAGCAGCGGCAAGAAAGGAGGAACGGTTGTAGAAGCCGCGTGCAGGGCAGTCGGTTTGGTTATGGCTGTAGAGAAACTCGTCGAAAACCTCATCAGTTACAAGAGTGGGAACCACAGTATAGTTACTTCCATTTGCGCTAGTTGAGCGTGAACTATTCACTTGATCTTGGCACAGGCTTAAGCATCCACTGCCACAGAAACCTGTGGTGTTTCCACAGAAACCATATTGGCTGCAACATGAACCATCTCCACATGGGTGTTTAGCCCCACATGAAGTCGCTGCACCAGGGGCACGAAAGGCAGCCAGGGAGAGTACAGAGATGAGGGCGATGATCCTGCTGATCATGTTCTTCTCTACATTAGGAATGGCAACATGAAGAGTGCCTGCTCGATGCCAAAATGCAGTTTCCTTGAGCTAGAATATATGTACACTATGTTACTATGTAGATGTCATTGTAGCTCTGCGCGCGTGTGCGCATATGTGTGGTAACGACTGTGGGTCTTGAATGTGTGTCAGCAGCCATCAGGCATGTCATGTAACTAGCACGGGTAGCAGCATAACAGGCCCTCCGCTCTCTCTCTCTCTCTCTCTCTCTGGCATCAGGCATGTCATGTAACTAGCACGGGTAGCAGCATAACAGGCCCTCCGCTCTCTCTCTCTCTCTCTCTGCGCGTGTGAGAGAGAGCCCCCCTGCTACATATATCTCTCTGGAGTCTGAATAGAGTTCGTTGAATTATTGAATGAGTGTTGATAGTCTTGTGCACTTGTGAGGCTCGTGGTCGGCCCTCAGCTTTCCGAGCGTTAGGATTTGACCGCCGTCCACGATGCGGAAGGCTTTCAAATTGTCACACGAGGGGCAAAAGTCGCACCAAGATGTCCATGGCATGGTGGAATGGAAATTTGCCCATCCAAGTGGATTTGGGGAATTTTACCAAAATTGTCTATGGAATGGCATTTACAGAAACTGCTTGTCCAAAACAAATTTTATTTTAAATTTATAATAAATATAGATTTATAGTTTTTAGATCCAATGGTGATATTTACTAACTCCAAGGGGCCAGTCCATGCCAAGGGCCTAGAGGAAGCACGACTTGAGATTCGAGAGGGAATTTAGGAATTTAAAAGTTTGGCAATCGGGAGTTGAGACTTAGGCAAGTTGGCTAAGGGCCAAGGCTACGTTTGAAACCTGCATACATTAGTTTTCCACAAATTTCCAGAGAGCGAAAGTTAGAACTTACAACCTGCGCAGTGCGAACTTGCGAAGTTGCAAACTTCTTGCAGACTTGCTTGCGCCGTTGCACGCATACAAAACTGCTCGCAAGTTATCGCCGCTCGACACTCGCATGTGCACTGCGCAGTGCGCAGCATCTTCAGTTTCTTGAATCTTTACCTCACGAGTCACGACTCACAAACGTGCACGTTCTTGCCCAATGCCCATTGCCAACTCAGCCAAGGTCCAGTGTTGAATCCTAATCCGTGAGCTGCCACTGAGCATTGAGAGCTCTAAGCTGAGACTCAAGAGTGAACCTCGGTCCACATCCTTGGCGATTTGACTATAAGGGAGTAGCATCGGCAAAGGTGAGTTCTATTACTCTCTTCAGGCTTGCGTTTTCAACGTTTACAGCATTTTCTATTAAGAATAAAGATTGGGCATTGTAATTTGTTGGGCACAATGTGAGCATTGAGATTTGGAGCAAACGAAGAGTGCTTTTTGTAGTCATTAACAAAAGGCTCTTGCTCTTGGTCTTTCCTCTTCCATATTACTTTGTTTGAGATTGTGAACCATGAATCTTGATGACGTAAAATTTTTGCTTTCAATTTTCTTTCGTAAGCTTTTAACTCAAAGCAGGTTTTAATCAGTATGTTATGGTCTTCTCCTTACAAGCTAGAATCAAGTTATGGTTGTCCTAGGGCTTCCAGCAAAGGACTCGTCAAGAGTCCCTTGGTTTGCGACCAAGGAGTCCCGAGAGGGAGCAGTCCGAGAAGAGGAAATCAAAAAGAAGAAACACCATCGAGTGTTTCAAGAAAGTTGGAAGATATTGTGAGTGTGCGAATGTGATGCGTGTGCAAAGAGTGAGAAGGATAGAGAGAGAGAGAGAGAGTACATAGGATGTGGGTGGAGCTCCCAAGTCTCATTGTATGAGCACAGTGTGAGAATGAGTGAGAGCTCCTTATTCTTTGTATGTATAAAGAATAAGGAGATAAATGTGGGCAGCCAAACACTGGCCGGTAGACACAAGCAAAGCACGATGAGGCAAACCGCCTTCACCTAACATTCTCCCACTAAAGGTTGTGTGTCGATAAGTGGCGAGAAGATTAGCCTACAACTAGTATATACAAGAGATGAGAGAAGACGGCTCTCATCCTACGCCTACTGGCTCACTCTGTAACCGCTCTAGTGTAGATGCAACATGCATACCACTAGGGCTAGAGCTACGATGACACTCATGATGCAGGTATCGAGTGACGACCTGCATGGCTCCACAATGCACAATGCCAGCGTCATTCATCACATAACTGACAACTCCCACTGCAAATGCACCAACCGCATGAGCAAGATTGGGTCTTGAGACCAAAAGATCAGACATGAGAGACGCGAAAGCCGACAAAACACGCATTGTGTGCGCCAGCCTATCCCTGTCAGCAACCTCAGTGCCATATGCATCCTCATCAAGAACCTCACCATGTCAGCATCATCTGGCAAAGGCATATCTGCTAAGAATGAGTGCAAAACTAAAAAATCAGCACCACTGCAATCACAAATAGCTGTCTGAAGGACACTATCGCCCTCAAACATATCAGACACATCATAGAACAATGCATCGGTCTCTGGCTCAACTAATGTCACCTCAACTGATGACTGACCAAGCTGTGCATCCCTAGAGATACCACTGTTTGCATGGACGTCACCACAAGACAAATGCACAACCTACTCTCCATGGAGCACATATACAAAAGAGACACGCTTTGTCTCTTGCTCCAAACATGGCTGCAAATACACAGAGACTACACCGCCTCATGTGTCAGAAATATGCAAAGGTATAGCAGACCACTCCTAGCACCTCTGGCTATCACTAGTGATCCCCTATGCATCTGAATGACCGCACTCTAAGCAGTACACAATGTCCACTACTCTGCAACAACTGACGCACTGAAATGAGACTCTGGCTGAGTCCTGGTACATAACGTACATCTCATAGCGTAAGTAATGTACCCCTAGGCAAGGACATGCATACATCTCCAGCACCCTCAATGTCATTTGATGAACCATCAGCAAATTGCACGCAACCAAGTCTCGCACTAGAGAAAGAGAAAAAAAAATCACGATGTGGCGTCACGTGAAAAACCACATGCTCATCTAGTAGAAAACGTGTAGACAATGTGCTATCCCGAGACACAAAGTAGTCTGAAGACAAGCTAGACTCAAAAGTGACATGTCCGTCACATGCATACTCTCTATCATCTGTCCTCATAGTAGCACGCTTCTTCCGTTGCCTCATACGCCTGAAGCAACGGCACCTAATATGCCCATCATGGCCGCAGTGCCAACATGTCAGTCTCGCAATCTTGATCAAGAACCACCTCTAACGTGAAGTGTCTCCATATCCATGCCAAAACTATGGCAAACAATGCTCGAGATCACAAGACTCTCCCACCTGAGAGCAAACTAGTGTCTCAAGCAAAGAAAGTGAGCAAACAGTCAAGCTCACTAGCCCTCTGCAATAGGCATACATATCTGGCAAAATTTTGGCACAGTCTCCTTTGTAACTAGAGCAAAAAACTCAAGAGTAAATCGCAATGGAGACAACAACAAATGCCCAAATGGCCAATCCGGGAATGTACTCATACGGAATCACCTCACAAAGTCATACATAGAGCCAAATCGCTCTAGCTGGAGTATCACTCAACGGCGCCATAAATGACATACATATATGAGTGAAAAACTGTTGCCAAAATGTGTTAAATGAATGAACAATGTGCCAGAAAACCGTAGTATACACAACTCCTCACTCTTGCGAGAGTGGGTACAAGAACACTAGACTGTGTTCAAACTGACAAAACCTGTCAATGAGAGAGCCAAGCTCAATCACAACCTATGGCGAGTAAACTCCAGCCACTATCCCACAAAAGCATACACAAAGCAAAAGCTCAAGATACCTGCTGTGTCGAAACCGGTATGCAAGCCAAAACACTACAAAAGATGTCCTCAACTGCAAATGGCAACATATGTGGGAGTACTAGACTCAACCTATAGTTGGGAGTCAACTGGAAGCTCCAAATGGCCGAGCACTCACAGCTCAAGACCAAAAATGTAGAGGGAAACACGCTCGCGATGCACCACCCAAAAGGGAAAACACTGCACGCAAATTCTGACTGCTACAAGCAATCACAATCTCGATCATACCAACGATGCACATAAAACTGCTTGGAAAATTTCACTAGAGTTTCGTCAGCAAAACGGCTGCAAAACCACTAACCAAAGTGACTGCACACTCAAAACCATGAGCAACCAAAGCGCATCAATCTGCACTCCAAATACATGCACCAATCTCCACAATTTGCATACATCATTGCAAACACGTGCAAATCTAGTACACAAATACCTGCTCTACTTGTGACTGCCAAACAACATACTCGAGGCATACATTGCCGAGCTCAAAATGCAATCACATGAGTCTCCCCGAGCATCAAATCACATAGATCGTACATCGTATCCTCCCACATGTGAGCAAACTTGCAGCCAATACCCTTCTCACATCCGAGAGCAAACCATGTTTGTGACTGCCAAACAACATACTCGAGGCATACATTGCCGAGCTCAAAATGCAACCACATGAGTCTCCCCAAGCATCAAATCACATAGATCGTACATCGTATCCTCCCACATGTGAGCAAACTTGCAGCCAATACCCTTCTCACATCGGAGAGCAAACCATGTGTGGAATCTTTGACACATAATAAACAATTGTTGCAGCAAAAAATTCAGCACTCAGAATTTCAAAATTCTGATATGACCAGCACTTGAGGAACGTGCCAAAACCTTAAGATAGACTCCTGGATCACATGTATCCGAGTCCGAGTGTGAGAGATATGCCAAAAACCTCCGTTTTCGGTCCAAAAACGCAACATAAACTACCAAAAGAGGGCTGAAAAATGCAACTTCTGAACCGTAGCTCGAATGAGGTTTCTGATGGCACGAATGGCTTTGAAAGGGGGCTAAATTGCCGGGACACCTTGAGGAAACGCTCTTGGAATGCCAACTTTGCCGATGCCGAAGTCGAAGCCCTGTTTGTACTCTTGAAAGTGTGCGCGCGCGGAAGCGATTTCAGGAATGAAACCGCTCTGATACCAATTGTGAGTGCGCGAATGTGGTGCCTGTGTGGAGAGTGAGAAGGATAGAGAGAGTGTACAAAGGATGTGGGTGGAGCTCCCAAATCTCACTGTATGAGCACAGTGTGAGAATGAGTGAGAGCTCCTTATTCTTTGTATGTATAAAGAATAAGCAGATAAATGTGGGCGACCGGACACTAGACGACAGACATGGGCAAAGCACAGTGAGGTACACCGCCTTTACCTAACAGATAGCTCATCCATGGGCTTATTGCATCATCGATAAAGGTGGTGAGGAACGAGCCAAGTGTAAGTGGTGCACGTTTGCTCACAAGAAAAATGTCTATGCAAAGCCAGAAGGGGCTCATTTGTTGCAAAAGCCTGCTCTACAAGTGCATGAAGACTCTAAAGAGCATTGTGATGCAAAACTTGTGGATAGAGCATGAGAAAAGAAGCACTTTGCCTATGGAAAAGCATGTTGCTACCATGATGGCTGACGAGAAAGAACGCATTTTGTCATGTATGCAAACGAGCTGGTATGTAATGAAACGGTTTTTGCCTCTTGAGGAGTACCCAAATTTGTGTGGATTTCAAAGGTTCATTAGAACCCCAAATATGCATCTTACCAATGAGTATTCATCTTACAAAGGGAAAGATGCAAGTAAACAATTCAGTAAGGCAATTCAGCATGTATACTTTAAGGGGCTTATGCGTGATGTGAAGGGTGGCCCATTTTTCTCGGCGCAAGTGGATGAGAGAGTACCGACATTAGCGTCCAACACTTCATGACTTTGTATCTTATGCACATTGAAAATGATGGTAATGGAGCTGTATGCACAAAGTTTGCAAAGCTATTGGAGCCTCGAAATGAAAATGCAGAAGCTTTGTATGATGCTTTGGCTGAATTTTTCAAGAGAAACAATGTACCATTAGCAAAGATGGTTGGCATTACAACAGATGGGGCAAGTGTCATGACTGGTGCAAATACAGGATTAGTAGCAAGGCTTAAAAGAGTGGTTCCCCACCTTGTAAGTTTCCAATGTATAGCTCACAGAGAGGCTCTTACCTGTAATGATGCTTTTACTATGCATAAAGAGTTCAAATATGTGGACAAAATTGTAAGAAAATTGTATGAATAAATTTCTAGGTCTATGAAGAGGCATGCCTTTCTTGCAGATGTAGTGAAGTCTTTTGGTATTGGCAGGAGGGGAAAATTGAGATCTCAAAGGATGCATGATGTGAGATGGCTTTCGAAGGGCGAGGTCTTGATAAAGGTTGTAAGACTCATGCCTACTTACTTGAATGTTATGAGGAGTGAGGATGCCTCTTTGTACGCATCACTTACCAATTTTAAGGTGCAATTTCTCCTTCATTTTTTTGCTGATGTACTTGGGGAGTTAATACGTTTTAAATTGCAAGTTTCAAGAGGCTCATGCTCACATATGTAGCATTGGAAACCACACTCCATCGATTAAGGAAACCTTTCGTTTAACATTTTTGGGCCGCAATTTTGCAAGTGGGACAAGTCACATGGAGAACTTTATAAAAATACATGCACAAATGGGTGTAATGATGTTTAAGGATGAGAAGGATGTAGTGCACTCTCATTACTTGCACTTAGGTCCCATGCATAAAGGAGATGTGGCCAATCCGCAAGAAACATATGATAGTGCAGTGACATATATGGTATATTTACGTCAAAGCTATGTGCAAGGCATTATCCATTTATTGTGGGGTCGCTTCAAAGCGGATTTTGATATTTTTCAAGCTTCAAAATATTTCTCACCAAAAGATTATGAGGGTGAGCTAGAAAAGCTAGATGTAATATCAAAGATTGGTTGGAAGTTCTATGCAAGCACTTTGCGGAAGGTCGAGGTTCATTGCTCAATTCACAAGAGTGCAAAGGGGAACGCAAAAGCTTTACTACTAGAATGCGAAATTGCTTCAAAGGTAAGGATATGTATACAACTTGGCTGGATACAAGTAATCATGTTGAGTTGGTGCTACCTCTTTCTAGTGTGGCATGTGAAAGAGGATTCACGAAAATGAACAAGATTAAGAGCAAGTTTGCCAATCAATTATCACTTGACACTCTTAACTTGGCGATGTTTGTTGGATAAATACTCCCAAGATAGCAAATCCTAAAAATATTTTAGGGGATGAATGCTTTGAATCTTGGAAGTGTATGAAGAATAGAAGAAGTGTAGCAGTAAAGACAATATGATGCAGAGAAGGAAGATCTTCTTATAGCATTTTCTCATGATGAAATTGTTCGCTACTTAAATTATTTTCAGCTTTGCTTCAAGCATTTCCCTTTGACATTTTGTTTTCAATTTTGGTTATGTTTAGACTCGTTGTGGAGGGTAAAGTTAAGCAAGATCTTGTCTTTCTTGATTTCTAGCAGGCTGGATCACATGAAAAGGTTCAATTCTTTGAATTTAAGTCTAGCTTTAATATATTGTTCTTTCTTTGTGTAAGATCTATAGAGTAGTTTCTACATTGTCAATATAAGGCTTGATTACAATTTTAAAAAATTTCTAGAATCTAGATTTTTGTGTGGATTTATGGTCATGCCAAAAAATATTAGATGGTTGGCTTAAATGACAAAGAGTCTTAAGAATGGCAATGTGAAATTTT
>NC_140940.1:152074549-152138124 GCF_014529385.1 Adiantum capillus-veneris
TACATGACTAACATGGAGAACTTTTGGATTTGCAGTTGTTACATATTGAGCACCGCTAGCTTGGTCATCTTGATTTGCTTGGTTTTCTTGAGCCTAATAAAGGATTTACAATAAGATTCACACATGGACATCGCCCAAGTTGGACTGACCCCAACATCTTCTTGCATGTAGTTGGATGGACGAAAAGACAAATTTTTTGCTTCCAATGACTATGGTATGCAAATGGTGAAGTATTGAGGTAGATAGGAAGTGGTCATAAGAGTTGCACTTACTTGTCCAAACATAGCCATCCAGTATATAACAAGAACAAAGCAGGTTGTGATGTATTTGATAGTATGGTCTTGGGATCTGGGTACAGTTTAGAGGCTACTATACATGGTTGGAAGTGGTGGCACGCATTGTTTTAGGGCATGTCGGTTTTAATTTATGATTCGTTTGCAAGAACAACTTGTTGATAACCACTTTGCAGGGATTCTCACATGTAAGGCAATTTTGTAAACAAGTGGTCCGATGGAAGGACATAGTTGATGAAGTTGAGTGCAAAGGCAAGAAAGATTTGCTTTGTATGTGCCAATAAACGGAAAAGGGCTATGTGTGAAGGAAAACAAGTGGTTAGGTCAAAGCCATCAAGGAAACTTTATGGTTGCACTAAATGTAAGAAATACCTTTGCATAGATCCTTACTGTGCCAAATACCATGTCATGGTGGGGTATGATCGCATGGGTGTAACTGCAAAGCAAGTTGTGCAATGCTATCCAGTGAAATATGAGCTGGTTCTTGAGACTATGTTGCTACCAATTTATGTCTTGATTGTATTTCACTTGTGTCTTTGACATTGAGTTCAGAGGTTGAATTTTTTTCTTAGTCATAAGCTAAGATTCTCAACTTGTTCTCCATTGTGACATGTATACCATATGTATCAATGTCAACTGAAGAGCCATATTCCTTTTTGGATTTGCTGTTTTGATAAGTGTCACCATAAAACAAAATTTTTCATACATGAAAATGATTTTTCTTGAAGTGATAGTTGACCATCTATCATTCCCTAACTTGCAAAGAGGTATTACAAATTTATAATTCATTCAAATGATTTTTTTTGAAAGAAAATTATGTATGCTTAAAATACAGATCAATGTTTTATACCATGTGATACTTGAGAGGTTTTATGTAAAGGTCATTTAGATTTTTTGGTTTGTCTAATAATACTCTCATCTTGTATGTAGAACCCCTTAAAAAGGAGTTGGTCAAATGATCCATGACAAAGTTGCCAGAATTCTTTGCAAAACACCCAAAAAGGATACTGTAGTGTCCTTTTTGGTACCAAACTAGTGTTAACGTTGTGAGCGGGATGGAAACACACAGAACGCCTCTATAATGACCCGACACACACTCTTGGGAAGATACACACACACACACACACACACACACTATGGGCACCACTTGGCTTACACAACACACCTGGCCGAGACAGGGAACACACCTATGGAGTGAGAGGAGAGAGACTATCCACTTGCCCACTCCACACACACACACACACACACACACACACACACACACACACACCCAAAAAACTCAGTTCAAAAGAGGGGAACTTTTGATAATTAGATACAAATGAGCTTGGGCCAACACCAAGGGGAAAACAGATCACACAATATGGGTAAAATAAGCCAGATACAATCACAAACTAGAGCAGAAACTTCGCTCATAGGAGAAACTTACACAGAAAAACAGCAGGAAAAGAGTGAGGAATTTGGCAAAATGGACAGCGCCATCGTGTCTGGAACGGCCCAAAACCCCAGTCTACAATGTCAAAGTGCTCAAATCCGACCTCGGATGAGTAGTTTACGGCCAAAACAAGCTCCAAAATGAGCAAAAACACACCTGCGGCTGTTCCTCCTCTCTCTCTCCATGTTTTTTCTGTTCTTCTCTCTATTTTTTCAGTTCCCACACTTAGATTTTTTAGTTGGGCACCCTTGGCCTTTTAGATGACCTCAAACGGACCCCGAACAGGGCAAAAACTGACCTTGCAATGCATAGTTGTCACCCTGCTTGCATCCGTACGCACACCTGGCACACCTGGCACTCGATTTTTTCTAATAATGTGTCTCGCCACCACGTGAAGTTTCCCCAAAAAGTGGTCCTCATGATGACCTTTCTGCATATTTATCACAAGGAAACACCCACGTTGTGTCCGTACTTCTCCGCGGCAAGTATTGACCCCGTTCGACCTCCTGACACCACTCGATCGATGCCATCTCATGCACCTGCTTACCTCATGTCGTCGGCCCGCGGATAGCTTCCTCGAGAAGTTTTACGTGCTACCAACTCCTCCTCATTGTAGAAAAAACACACTGGTACTGATAATAGTGAAAATCGCTGCACTATGTACACCCTGTCCTACCTGTACACACATGGGCCCACGTAACCACTTGGCTATGGAAATTGGATAATCCTTTATTCGATGCACCATGCATGTGTATTTACATATGCACAATCCCTTGCTAAAAAAACTCCTGACATAATTTGCCCATCCCCTAGCCTGCTAGATCATTCATGATCAGCAGCAGCAAAGAGAGATATGAGACTCGCCGCATCACAGGTCTCCTCATCCGCGTGCAAATATTGACCCCGTTCGCCCTCCTGACGCCACTAGATGCCATCTGACGCACCTGCTTACCTCATGTCGTCGGCCCGCGGATAGCTTCCTCGAGAAGTTTTACGCGCTACCAACTCCTCCTTATTGTAGAAAAAACACAGTGATACTGGTAATAGTGAAAATCGATGCACTATGTACACCCTGTCCTACCTGTACACATGTGGGCCCCACGTAACCACCTGGCTCTAAAAAATGGGCAATTATTTATTTGATGCACCATGCATGTATATGTACATATGCGCAATCCCTTGCTCCAAAAAACTCCTGACATAATTTGCCCATCCCCTAGCCTGCTAGATCATTCATGATCAGCAGCAGCAAAGAGAGATATGAGACTCGCTGCATCACAGGTCTCCTCATCCCTCACAGACATCACTTGCTCCACAGACAGCTCATCCTGCTCCACCATCATCAATCTAGCATGATACAATTTAAGACACAATCCATTTACTCTTGACTTATGTAGAACACCATCCAGGTTAGCCAGCTGATATGTGCCATTTGGAAAACACTCCACTACCTTGAAAGGGCCTTCCCACTTAATTTGAAACTTCTTTTGGAAGGTGTTGTCCAGCTTACTGTTGTAGCGCAAAACCAAGTCATGTTTCTTGATACCCTTACTTTTGACCTTTTCATTTATCTTTGCCAAAGTCTTATCCTGCATCTGCCCATAATGCTCCAATGCGCTCATCCTATCCAGCTGGACCTCTTGTAACTGCAAGATCCTCTCTTTGAATGCATCACTAGGCGGCCCAAGCAACTTCTCTAACATCTTGACGCAGGCAACTCTACCTCCACAGGAAATAGTGCTTCTTTTCCATACACCAAATGAAATGGAGTAAACCCTGTACCTGTCTTCACCGAAGTACGGTAAGCCCATAATGCACTAGGCAATTCCAAATCCCAATTCTTTCCTTGGTGCTCTATCACTTTCGAAAGAATCTGTACCAACTCACCATTGAATCTTTCATTTAAGCCATTACACTGTGGGTAATAAGGAGTGGTATGCTGGTGCCTAATCTTCATCTTTGCGCATAAGAAGTCTAGCAGTTTAGCTCTAAATCCTGGCCCCTTATCTGAAAGTAGCTCTAATGGCACCCCAAACTTGCAACATATTTCATCATACACAAATTTTTCCACATCCTTTGCAGTGATCTGTTTTACTGCTATAGCCTCTGTCCATCTAGAGAGATAGTCCACTGCCGTCAAAATATAGCTTTTGCCCCTGCTTGTGATAGGTAACGGGCCTACTGCATCAATCCCCCACTTTTCAAACACATCAAACGCCATAATGGTTTTCTGTAGCTCTGGCTTCAATACTCTCTTCCCAAATGCTTGACACCTATTGCAAGACCTACACCAATGGTGAACATCCTTCTGCAAACTAGGCCATACATACCCCTCTTGCAAAATCTTATGCAAGGTGATCTTTAGAGCAAAATGGCCACCACATGCGCCTTCATGATTCTCTTCAAACACTTTGTAAAGCTCCTCCCGCCAAGGTACATGTCTCAACACGAGATCAGCCCCTTTCACGTATAAGACATCACCAATCAATTTGTACCTGTATGCTCTACGCACAAAGCCATACTTCTTAGACTTCTGAATCTCCTTTGGAATGATTCCTGTTAGCAAAAACTCCTCTTCTTGAGCCAAACTTTCCCGGCCATGATAAAGAGGTAAAGTGGTCCTCAACACAAATAGCTCCCCAATCATGCCTTGAGCTGCTTCATGTGCCTCTCCATTTAGAGCACGTTCAATGTGTCTGATGATCCATGCTTCGAACTTTTTTAAGAGGCCTTTAATTCTGAAGCACATTTCCTTCAATGAGGTGTTCTTGCTCTTCCACACACCCAGCACTTGCTTCACCACTAACAAGGCATCACCTTTTATGCTCAACCTTCGAACCCCATGCTTCAAACAAATGTGTAATCCGGCTTCCAGAGTAGCATATTCAGCCTCATTGTTACTATGAGCATCCAATTTGAACCCTCTCTTGCATACTAGCTTCCCCTCTGGATCATAAAGTGCTATACCCCCTGAAGCTGCATCATGGCTCTTTCTGTATGAACCATCAAAGAACAACACATGTGCATTGCTGATCTGTGGCACTTCTTCAACTACCTTTCTCACCACCTCTTCCTTAACAATAAGGGGATTCTCCTTGTAGGTCAACAAATCAGCTGGGTAGCCCTTGTACTATCTTCCACTAGAAAAGAGAACTCAAACTCTTGCAGCTCAATTACCCATTTCTTCACCACATTTGACATGTTAGTACCATTAATTAACTGTGGCAAAAAGGCATAACTCGTCAAGAAAACAAAAGGTCGTGGTAGCAAGTAATGACGAAATCATCGACAAGCAAATATTACACTAGCCATCACTAGCTCTACTTCCGAGAACTTTCTCTCCGCTACCAACTTCACTCGGCTTGCACAATACACTGGCCTCATATAATGGCTGCCCTTCCCTTTTTCAAGAGCATGGCTCCAATGGCATCATCCCCTACTGAGGGATTTACATAAAAAACTTTCTCCCAATCAGGAGCCTGCATGGCTGACAACCCCCTAACACCTCTTTCACCTCTTGAAACACTTCTTCACACTTGTCATCCCATTGCAATGGATCATGCTTTGCCACTTGTTGTAATGGATAAAGAATCTGAGAAGACAATGGAATAAACCTTGCCATGTACTTCACTTTGTGTATAAAGGTTGCCAATTGCTTCGTACTCGTAGGTGATGGAAGAAGAATAATAAACTTAACCTTGTCTGGATCAGCCTCAATGCCATTTTCTGACACCATATGGCCCAATAACTTCACCCTTGGCTGTGCTAGATGACATTTCTTTGGATTTAGTTGTCCTCCACATTCATCATGTCGAGCCAATACCATTTGCAACTTCTCATGGTGTTCATCCCTATTGCTATAAACACAGAAGTCATCCATAAAAGCTTGAACACAACTACCAATGAATGGTTCCAACACCCAATTTGCTCTCTCTTGATAGAAGGAAGGTCCATTGACAACCCAAATGGCAATACTGTGTAGCAATAGCAGCCCCATGGCGTAATAAAAGTGGTATTTGTGCGGTCTTTAAGAGCAATCTTCAATTGAAAAAAGCCTGAAAAACCATCACACACATTGTACCTCTCATAACCTGCCACTGAATCCAAGATCTGATCGATGAATGGAAGAGGATATGGGTTCTTCTTAGTGGATGCGTTTAAGGGTTTAAAATCTACACAAATTCTCCACTTCCCATCCTTCTTTGGACTGACTACATTTGGACTCACCCATTCTGTGGTCTCCACAGGGACTATGAACCCTGCCTTCAACAACTTGTCCACCTCTTCTCGCAAGGCTTCCATTTGCTCTTGACCCATCCTTCTTAGCCTTTGCCGCACTGGCTTAGCACCTTCTTTCAGCTCTATATGCATCTCTTCGCCCTTGAACCCTCTGATGTCTTCATATGAAGTAATGAACCCATTAGGAAAACTAGCCAGCATGTGCAAATATATATCCTTCTCCATAGCTGAGAGGTCTCCACTGATCATTTGTGTCATCAATTCCTGCTTCTTTGACAACTCAACCTTGGTTTGAATCAGCCCTTCAATCACTTCATAAGGCCCTTCACTTTCATCTTCAACCTCATTCGCAAATGCAACTAAACCAAACTCTTGGATTTCTTTGTCCATCAAAAGAAATGCAACATCAGCATCCTCATCACTGCTGGTAGTGCTATCACTGTCCTCATTTGTCACCGTGGAAGAGTCTTCATCACTAGACTCATCCTCATCTTCATAAAGCTCCTCTAATCGTTTCTTTGTGTCCATATTATAAAGCTTCTTGGTACCTGTCTTTCCATAGAGGCTAATCGTACCATGTCGCCAATCTTGAACAGCTCCCACTGCACGTAACCATGGTCTGCCCAGTATAATAGGATATGCTCCCAACCCGGCTGGCATCACATGAAAATCAACCACTGCCTTTGCATCATATGCCTCCACTTCTAAGCTCTTTACAACACCCAAGCATTTTACTTTTTGATGGTTTGCCAATCTGATCCAAAAAACTGACACCCCAGCCACTGTGAGACCCATCTTCTCAATGCATGAGTGTGTTATGACGCGTATTTGGGCTCCGCCATCCACATAACCTTGTCCCAAATTTTTCGTTTTATGCCACACATCTACTATTGGACAAATGTCTGGTAGCTCATCCATTGCCAACACCTTTACTGAACCTCTCTCTGGCTCTTTCTCCATTGGGTTAACCATCCTCTTCCACTGTCGCTTTAGCTTAGGCACCATCTCTATAAGCTTCCCAAAAGTAACATCTGCCTTCCTGCTCGTAGATCCTCCTTCAAGTCATAGCTTAATTGCCCATCCCCTATTGGAAAATCTGAAACATGAAACTTTCGACGAGCTCTCCTTTTTCTCTTGGCCTTGACATCCTCGCCTTCATGGCTGTTTCCTTTCTTCTTTCCAGGACCTGGGGCACTTCTTCCTTCCTTTTCCTCTGTGGTCCTCTTCCCAATAGGCATCACTAATGTATCCTCTAGCTTTGATGCCTTCTCCAAGGTGACTACACTTAGCACTTTTGTCTTTCCCTTTTCCTCCTGGTCAGTCCACTGGTTCCTTCGTCTCCCTTAATTTCGATGCCATAGTCATTTGACCTAGTTATCACCTGTCTTGGCAATGGATACATGTCTCCCCCCATCCTTGGTGGCTTATCACATTGCGGGCTGATGTGACCCAACTCTCCACAATTGTAACATGTGGGCGTCCGCCTCCAAAACCTACCATTGCTTTGTCCAACACCATTCCTAGGTCTTTCTTCATCTCCTGTCTGATTTGCATACCTCCCTCGACCTCGATTATTTCCCACTTGACCTAGCATGTTTAGGCTAAGATTCTTCATCAAATCTACCACTTGCCTCATGTCTTGCCTTAGCCCATCATCTTGCACCGATGTAGTGACCACTGCTGGCATAACCTGAGTAGTAGCAGGAACCACTGGTTCATGATGAACCCCTCACATGCGACCTTGTAAAGAGTCCATAGGCTGAAATTCAGACCTCATGGGCAAAGACTCCACCCCTAACTAGCTCATTTTCCTCAGCTTCCACTCTTTGTTCCTTGCTACCTCTAGTGCATCTTCATATGTCCTAGGCTTCTTTAGCTCCACTCTCCAACGTATATTCTCCCAAAGACCAGCCAAGAACCTGTCCTTCTTCATCATGTCAGGTGGGGGTACCTGTGGTGCTAAGGCCTTGCACATCCTCTCCCATGCCAATGAGAACTTACGTATGTACGCATCTACTGGCTCACCTTTCTTTTGCACCAAAGCTTGTACTTCTTGCCACACTTTGTCAGGATCTTCTATCTTCACAAACTCCACCTCCAACCCATGCCGTAGATTGTCCCAAATCAACCTTACGGGGGGATCAGCCATACGCAACTCCTCTTCAAATGCCTTGGACCAAACTCGTGCATCACTCTTCAAACAGATTTGGAGAAGACGTAACATCTGCACAACGTCATGAATCTGGTTTCTAATGCAGGCAACCTCCATCTTTTCCAGAAAGTCTTCCACATCTTCATCACTTCTTCCATGAAACTCCGGATAAGAGAAAGCCATGGCTACCCAAGTTATGATGCTTTGAGAACCCCTTTGAAGACACGTGCAAGAACCCAAAACTTTTACTGACTCAATTCCCAGAATCTTCAATGGAGCTCAACTTTAGATAAGGACAAACACATGCACATCAAATGAGTTTTCATAGTTGATCATCGGAATTACAACAGGCAAAGGACATTCGAGTATCTCCCTTAATCTTCTTGGCCCGAACATAAAGACTATGCGCTGCTAGAAAAAAATCTTCCTGGACACATGAACATTTATCTGGATTCTTTGAGTTAAATGAAATGGAGTGACTTGAGGGCCATTTTGATCATCCATTAAAGCCAACCATGCAGCTCCCAAGAAGGCACACCTGACTTATCCTCTGATTTTTCCAAAATTTCAGCAGCATAACAGCATAAAATGGCTCAAAAGACCAAAAGACCAGCCATCATAACTTGGAAAAATTTTGACAGAGTTTCCCTAGAAGTAGAGCAATGAGAACCCAAAATATAGATTGTATCTGTATGCATAAACTGTCAACAATAGAACCCGAGCATCAAATAGGACTCACTAGTACATAGCCTATGGCGAGGTCACAAAAACGGTGTTCCAGCTACCTGTATCACCGAAAGGATATCCACATTTGAGAATCCCCCAGCTCAATAAAACCTCACGCTATCGACCCTCAGACAAAGGCTAATGCAAATCGCGTATAGTCAAGTCTCAGAAATGACTATCTTCCAGACCAAGTCTCAAAAATGGCTAGGAGTGCCAAATAAAACCAAATATGGCTCCACAAATGCATACAATGGCAGTTTCCACAAGTAACGTACAATCCAACAGACAATGCGCTCAAACAGGCGCCAAGTGATGCATACCCACAACAACTGCAAGTGACACCACTACTAGTATATCCCTGTACTCCAGCTACCTGTACGTGTGTGAATCACCTGTCCCTGTAACCTGTAACCTGTAACCTATAACCTGTAACCTGTAACCTGTAATCTTCAACCTATAATCCCGAATCTTGAAGCTTGAAGCTCGAAGCAGAAGGTACTCGAAGAAGATCCTCCATGGGGGCGCCAAAAGAATGTGAGCGGGATGGAAACACACAGAACGCCTCTATAACGATCCGACACACACTCTTGGGAAGATACACACACACACACTATGGGGCACCGCTCGGCTTACACAACACACCTGGCTGAGACAGGGAACACACCTATGGAGTGAGAGGAGAGAGACTATCCACTTGCCCACTCCAGACAGACACACACACACACACACACACACACACACCCAAAAAACTCATCTCAAAAGAGGGGAACTTCTGATAATTAGATACAAATGAGCTTGGGCCAACACCAAGGGGAAAACAGATCACACAATATGGGTAAAATAAGCCAGATACAATCACAAACTAGAGCAGAAACTTCGCTCATAGGAGAAACTTACACAGAAAAACAGCAGGAAAAGAGTGAGGAATTTGGCAAAATGGACAGCGCCATCGTGTCCGGAACGGCCCAAAACCCCAGTCTACAATGTCAAAGTGCTCAAATCCGACCTCGGATGAGTAGTTTACGGCCAAAACAAGCTCCAAAATGAGCAAAAACACACCTGCGGCTGTTCCTCCTCTCTTCTCCATGTTTTTTCTGTTCTTCTCTCTATTTTTTCAGTTCCCACACTTAGATTTTTTAGTTGGGCACCCTTGGCCTTTTAGATGACCTCAAACGGACCCCGAACAGGCCAAAAACTGACCTCGCAGTGCATAGTTGTCACCCTGCTGCATCCGTATGCACACCTGGCACTCGATTTTTTCTAATAATGTGTCTCGCCACCACGTGAAGTTTTCTCAAAAAGTGGTCCTCATGATGACCTTTCTGCATATTTATCACAAGGAAACACCCACGTTGTGTCCGTACTTCTCCGCGTGCAAGTATTGACCCCGTTCGACCTCCTGACGCCACTCGATGCCATTTGACGCACCTGCTTACCTCATGTCGTCGGCCCGCGGATAGATTCCTCGAGAAGTTTTACGCGCTACCAACTCCTCCTTATTGTAGAAAAAACACAGTGGTACTGATAATAGTAAAAATCGCAGCACTATGTACACCCTGTCCTACCTGTACACACGTGGGCCCCACGTAACCACTTGGCTATGGAAATTGGGTAATCCTTTATTTGATGCACCATGCATGTGTATGTACATATGCGCAATCCCTTGCTCAAAAAAACTCCTGACAACGTATCCCCAGTCTCAATCCCAAGGCCTCAAACACCTTCAAAGGTGCAGAGAGCTAGCAAGGAGTGAGGTAAGGGAAGAGTAAGAAGAAGTAACATAGGATAAAGAAATAGTCTCCTACCTTGTATTACTCTTTTAGCTTTGCATAGCATAGTAGCATAGTAGTAGAGATGAAGAAGATGGAAAGCTTTTGATTTGGAGCATGGTTCTTGATTGCATTTGCATTCCATAGACAAGAAGTGTTGGTGTAGGCTCTCAACTTCTGAAAAATATTGGAGAAGGAGGTGAAGGTCTTGCTTCACACCAAGAGTGTGTGTCAGGGTGTATATCTTGCAATCACACCTCCTCCTTGCCTGGGTCGACCCCTCCTTCTAGCTCATGCTTGAAGCTCATTGGATCATGTCAAGCGTACCCAATCACAAGCCTAGGTCATTTCAAGCAATAGAGGTAGACTTTGGACAAGTTTCCTCCTTTCCCCTTTGAGAGAAAGAGCTTGAATAATGCTTAAACATTTAATTAAGCCCTAGAATACCTTAAGGCCCTAGGTCTAAGGACTTTTAACACTAACCTTTGGAGGTATTTAATGAAGCTAACCCTAAGGTCTTTTAAACTCCATTATATGGTCATTGATCTTTGATAGACCATCGCCCTTTTGGACGAGTTGCCTTCTCTCCCTTTGGTCCTGTGCTGAGCTAGATCTAAAAGCACATGTCCATATTCTAACTCTTGTTCCCATTTATTTTCCCACATTAAATGATCAGTTCAATATGAGAAAATCATTTGGGTTAGTTAAGTATTAGATTTTATGACAATGCCCATCTATGTTCTCAGCTGTATAAAGAGCAAGATTCTTGATGGTACACAAAGACGATTGATGCCACTTACTGCTATACTGCTCAACCTGCTTTTTGGCTTAATGAGGAAGATAATGTTGCAATTAAGCTTGAGAGGAGTTGGCTTACGTGACAAAAATGATGACTACTAGCATAGTAGCATAGTAGTGGAGATGAAGAAGATGGCAAGATTTTGCTTTGGATCATGGCTCTTGGTTGGATTTGCATTCCATAGCCAAGAAGTGTTGGTGTAGGTTCTCAACTTCTCAGCAAGCTTGGAGAAGGAGATGAAGTTCTTGCTTCACACCAAGAGAGTGTGTGTGAGGGTGTATATCTTGAAAGCACACCCCGTCCTTGCTTGGGTCGACCCCTCCTTCTAGCTTATACTCGAAGCTCATTGGCTCATGTCAAGCCTACCCAATCACAAGCGTAGGTCATTTCAAGCAATAGAGGTAGACTTTGGACAAGTTTCCTCCTTTCCCCTTTGAGAGAGAGAGCTTGAATAATGCTTAAACATTTAATTAAACAAACTAAATTATCATTGGACCCCTTTAGAGGCCAACCAATAGGCTTTAGGCGCCTTATGAGGGCAACATGGGGGGTAGCTTGACATGTGTGCTTGTTGCCTCTTTTGTCTTGGGCTTGCCTTGAGTGAGTGAGTGTGTGTGTTCTCTCTCATGTTCCTACTTGTAGGGATTGTCCCCCCTTGTGTAGGGATCTAGGTTGACTTTGGAACACCTCACCCCTTAAGCACCTTAGTCATGAAGCCCCTCAAGCACATTAGTCATAAAGAATGAGAAGCACCTCAAGCACCTAATTAGTCATCAAGCATGACAAGCACCTCAAGCACATGCTTAGCTTATCTAAGGTCTAAAATACCTCAAGGTCCTATGTATAATGACTTTTAACAGTAAGCTTTGGAGTTCTTTAATGAAGCTAACCCTAAGGTCTTTTAAACTTCATTATCTGGTCATTGCTCTTTTATAGACCATCTCCCTTTTGGACATGTTGCCTTCTCTCCCTTTGGTCTCGTGCTAAGCTAGATCTAAAAGCACATGTCTATATTCTAATTCTTGTTCCCATTTACTTTTCCACGTTAAATGATCAGTTCAATATGAGAAAATCATTTGGGTTAGCTAAATATTAGATATTTTGACACTGCACATTCCGTGTTCTCAACTGTATAAAGAGCAAGATTCTTGATGGTACACAAAGACGATTGATGCCACTTACTACTGTACTGTTCAACCTGCTTTTTGGCTTAATGGGGAAGATAATGTTGCAAAAGCTTGAGAGGGAAGTAGATACTATCTAGAGAGCTTAATGGAGAAGAAGCAGGAGACTTGTTGAGAAAAGAAAGAAGGATGATCTAGCAGAAGGATATATTGTAGATCTTTAGCTTTAGGTAAAGGTGTTTAGTGAGGTTCATGGAAAAATGGAAAGCTTGTGCTTGAGGAGAATGCAACAAGCTTGAGGAGAATGTAGTAAGCTTGAGGAGGGAAAGGAGGTTCAAACTTCTGCTGTAGAGCTTTTGGGAGGGAAAAATGAAGGGGAGGAAAGAGAAGCAGCTTACAAGTTGAATTGAAGAGAAGTGAGAGATGGTATAGTAGAGAGAGAGAGGAAGGGAATGATCATCACATTTTTGGAGGGACCCCCTTTTAGGAGAGAGCCGGGAGGAATTGGCAGCCACTAGAGAGAGGAAGGATTGGGTTTTACTCAACTATTTAGAGAAAAGTTTAGTTTTTGGAACTTATCAGAGATTTCTTCTTTATATTTTATAAAAGAGTACAATTTTGACCACTTACTTTTAGGCCCGGCCATACCCACGATTTTAGTCCACATGGCATCCACCCATTTCCCCCTTTCATAATCTCCTTTTTAACCCATGGCAAATAAAGAGGCTCCCTTAGATCCCTTCCTAATGGATTACGCCGATTTGTCTTTGGACCTCTTAAGTGTGAATTTATGCATATACTAATGGATCTTTTAAATTACATGTTGGGCTATCAGTTATATATCATAGAGGTATCAAATCCTATCCTTTAGTACGTGTCCACGGTTTGCATGACATGACAATGATGCTTCTAGCAAGTGTGCTTTAGACATTGTCGAGAAGTGCCCAGTGCGGTTGGCCTTTGATTGTGAGAGTTCCCAACAAAATTAAACGAGTCACAAAAGATATGAAGAAAAAGACACACCAAAAAAGAACAAAACTCCAGCCATGAAAGCTTTACTCTAAAAGAAAACCAAGATCAACTCGAAACTCTTGTCTTTGTGATGATTGGGTGTAGCCTCACTCCCAATTGCACAAATACAATGTATGTTTCCCCTATTAAAACGCTTTCTTGCTCCTTGAATTCTTCGTCAAGGCCATTTTATGGAAGCTTCAACACTTTCATAGACAAGCTTACACACCTTTTTGAAGAGAAGAAAACCTAAGTGGAACCCTCGTACGCTCAAACATGGGGTTAGAACAATGCACGACTGCACTAGTGACTCCATAGAAGAAGTATCCCTTCACAGAGAGGCTAAATGAGCTGGTATTCCTCTTATAAAATGTTACTCCAACTATCATAGTCATGGAAATGTTAGTGATGTGGCCTTTTGAGCCATTGTTGACCCTTTTTGGGTCATTTTGATGACCATTTTTTGTCATTTTAAGCCAGGAAATGTCCTTTTTTCCCCGTAAAAAGCCCAAACGAGCTGGAAAAAATTCCTAAACTTGTGGAAAACTTGCACTACAATCAAATTACACGTTGAACCTCATTTTTCCACTTGGAAAGCACTTTAGATACATCGTTTATGGCTGTAGACAAATTCTGTTGTTTTGGGTTGAAATCGTCCGCACTGAACTTTCTAGGTGAAACAAGTGTGCCATCTCCATGCACTCGAGAAAAGATCAATCAAATAGGGTTGCACTCGAGAAAAGATCAAGCAGAAGAAAATAAAAGTGAGGTGAACATTTTGTTTTCTCATTATAAGCGTGCCACAAGACGATAACGTGAGATCGTGCTGTGTAATATTGTAATTTTTTTGCAAAATGTAGTTATGAATGTGTGATCTTACTTCACCCCTTTTCTGAAGATCAACAATACGCTTCGTCCTTTTTTAATTTTGACGGCTTTGGAATGCCCTTGTCTTCAAATAACATGAGATGCCCTAGATTGACACTCGATGGGCGGATCCACAGAGGAGGGGGTGGAACCCTAGTCCAGTACTGTCGTCAACAAACGAGGATCGAAAGGCTCAACTTTGCCGAAATCGACAGAGTTAGAAAACAAATTGGCTACCCCTGCCTTGTCTGGTTAAAGGTCTCCTTTGCATTGGTAGGAGTTGGCGTACGCGACAAAACTGATGACGATTGGCAGGGGTTCTACCCCCGCGGTGCGGATGCGCCCGAATTATTAGTGC
The DNA here is from genome assembly GCF_014529385.1 of Adiantum capillus-veneris. Classification (NCBI taxonomy): domain Eukaryota; kingdom Viridiplantae; phylum Streptophyta; class Polypodiopsida; order Polypodiales; family Pteridaceae; genus Adiantum; species Adiantum capillus-veneris. The sequence continues at coordinate 152,089,320 of NC_140940.1, forward strand.
TAGTGCGGATGGGGACTAAAATGAATATTTGTTGATTCCCAATTTCCCATTTATAAAAAATGTGTGCGACCTTATTAGCTAAAGTTAGAAAGGCTACTTCAACCTTTTTCAAAATCTTGTTTTTCAAAGGTAACCTAAAGTTGACCGACTGAAAGCAAGGTAAGTATATAAAGGATGAGAAGGCAATTCCAAAGGTGATTCAAAAATGACGAACGCAGGTGTGCTCATTGGAGTCATAGTGGTGGCTGCGTTTATGGTGGCGAGTGGGAGCGCAGGAGTACAGCACCGTGCGCGTAGGCAACGAGAACGGATGGAGTCTCCGCACCAACTTCACGGCCTGGACGCTTGAGCACCATATCCATGTGGGCGACACCCTGCGTAAGTAGAGACAGAGAGAGAGAGAGAGAGAGAGAGAGAGAGAGAGAGAGAGAGAGTTTATGTGTCTGTGTTTTTGTGTGTGCAGTGTTTGAGTATAATTATCCACAGCTCCACAACGTGCTGCTCTTGAGCCCACTTGACTGGGCCTTGTGCAACGTTAACGCCACCAAGGAGCGGCCCCCTCTCTTCATGGACGAAAGCGGCTACACCATCTTCGGCCCCCTGCACCAAGCAGGAGTCTACCACTTCACATGTGGCCGCGCCGACCATTGTGACAAGGGCATGAAGCTTGGCGTCTACGTCCACCTGCTTCCGGGCCACCCCTCCGAGGCCACCCCCACTCCTCCTGATCTCGACTACCCCACTCCACCTCCAATCGACTACTCTTGAAGTCGGCCCACTCCAGTCTTTCCCCTCTCCCATATCTACTCCCCCGGTCTCCTGATGGACAACTCCCGTCCTTCCCCACTCCCTCTTGTGCATCTGCTACATCCTCTCCTTCATTATGGGCCACATCATCATTGTCATGCATGAAGAAGCGGGCCTGCTCTTTTTTTTCCCCCTTCGGTTTTTGATGTATAAATAAAGAACGAAGATTTTTGGATTCTCGCTCTCTCTCTCTCTCTCTCTCTCTCTCTCTCCCTTCTCCTTTGCTTTGTGAAATTGAATCATATTGTTATAGTATGTACAATAGGTCCACTAGGGCTTTCCTACTTAGCTCCTGTGGTGTCAAAGTCAACGCATCTTCATTCATTCTATCATTGATTAAGTTCAAAGTGATAGAAGACCTGAAGATTTTATACTTTTCATACATAAAAGTATTCTAATAGTTCATATGAACGATAAGAACCAAATTCTAAAGGAGTGTAAACATCTATGCATGCCTTCATCTTCTGTCTTAATGAATGCAAATGTTGATATTGTATCTAGTCACTTTAATTCCCCATGCAGTCTATCGACCAATGCATTGAGCATTTGGGCAAAACCTAGTCCTTGTCTCTTGCATCTATGTCTTGATTGATTGGCACTTGTTTCCCATTGATACATGCTTTAGATGACTTTTTAGCTTGTACCTTCTTCTCATGTGCAAACAGGGAAGAGCAATTCCCGGAGAGTCCACCCCTTGATCAATAAAGCTTGACCCTTTTTTGTACATATGAAGAGCTTTTTTCCCTAACACCAAAGCAGGACGGTTGTGAAAAACAAAACTCCAATACAATGATTCTTGGCCTATGGAATTCCTAAAATACCTCGCACGCCCCTGCCAAATGAGCTTGGAGGCAACCATCTTCCAAAATTTAATAAGCATGGTAGAGACGTCATACCCACTTTTAATTATAACAGCAGAGAACAATTTCTCCCATGTAGGCAAAGTCTTAGTACCGTGAAAATATACAACAGGATGTTCAACTGCAAACCAAATACATTCAACACAATTTCTCTTTCTTTCCAACACATATTGTACTAATGTTGCCCTCAGGGATTTAATATTTACGTAATTACCAAAAAAATTGTGTGATCACAAGGTCTTGTTGACATATTTACATAATCACAGTTAACATGATCACAAACAAGCCGGTTCAGAGCAACCTGGAAACCCACAAAAAGCCCGCCGGGCTTTTGCGTTTTCCTGCCGGGCCCTCCGGGAAGACCCTAGAGCCTGGTGGGCTACAGCTTAATATCATAGAGGGCCCAAATCGGGCACGTTCGGTGTTTTTTGGTGAGACACACACACACACACACACACACACACACACACACACACACAGAGAGAGAGAGAGAGAGAGAGAGAGAGAGAGAGAGAGAGAGAGAGAGAGAGAGAGAGAGAGAGAGAGATGACCATCTTTGTAGGCACGGCGAGCGGAGAGAGGGGGTCGTGTGTGTGTGTGTGTGTGTGTGTGTGTGTGTGTGTGTGTGTGTGAGAGAGAGAGAGAGAGAGAGAGAGTTCAATGAATATCTTCGTTGTGGAGCTACGTAGTGTTGCCACAATTATAATGACTACTTGCACGCAAAAAACAAAGATCATTTGATACACTTACAACCACAAATAGCTTGTAGATGCGTTAGCACATGTGCTCCAATTTTCAAGGAATGCTTGGCATTGTTGTGTAGCTCTCTCCAAGCCAATTGTGATGGTGCAGTTGAATCTCCAATGCAACGAGGAGGCAAGAAGTAGAGTTAGGATGAAGTGCCATTGCACCCTGGCTTCTACAAGTAGAATAACTACTCATTATAAATGATGTTTCTAACCATAATCCGCATCATATCATAACAATCAAAAAATAAGACTTTGATATGGGAAATTGAGTTATGTCATGTTGTTGACCCATGGGTCAACACTCCCCCCCTCCGAATTCATGTCCTCTCTGACATGACCTCATTGTCAATGTCGGTGCGGTCTTTGTTGTTGTTTTTCTTTCTTGTGATTTATGTCCTTCATATCCATCTATTGTTGTCATTATAGGGCTATTGCTAGATCTAAATTCAAAAGAAGCCAATCTTGTTCAGCTTGACTCTTATCATCATGGATAGATAAAGCTCCAAATGCATCCATTGGAAGTTGTTTAGTAACTTGATCACAACCTCTTTTTGTTTCCATAAATATGATCACTTTACTTCCATCCATCATTCACATATTTATGGAAACAAAAAGAGGTTGTGATCAAGTTACTAAACAACTTCCAATGGATGAAATACAATCGTTTTGATTTGAGATTCAAAACCCATGTTTGCTAGGGGCTTTTTAATTCTTTGCCTTCTTCGTATCACTGGTGCCGACATTTTTCTCCATTGCTTTCATGTTCAGTTAAAATAAGTAAAAAAACTTTTCAATATATTAGAAAAACAATCACTAAGAAAGCAATCAAATCTACACAATATGAGATTTGCAATGCACTCTAGTCAATTCCACATATCGACCACATATGTTCTGAGAGAACATACACATTGCAATGCACTCTCTACATGACATTATGGAAACAAAAATAATATGAAATAGTCAATGTAATTATAAATATAATGTTATATATCCTCTGCCATCTGAAAACAATAAGACACAACTATTTTCACATGCTACAAAGAATCATCAACATTTACATTGAAATGATGATAATTATTTGCAAAACACACATGAAAGAAATAATATCGATGATTGACCATCTCATGCACTGACAATCTTTTAAATATAATACATAATTCACTCCCTATATAAACCAATGCATAAAACAAGGCAATGAAATATTAAATACAATTACACAATTAAGCAATGAGGACTACTTGTACCCAATCAAGGATTGTAGCTCCCTTATGCATCCAATTCAATATATAAAAGCTATTTTCACCCAATTAAGGATTATAGCTCTTATATTGTGCAGTGGAAATGTTCAAATCTATGATGTGGAAAAATGCAAGACTTCAAGGATCTTTATATACTTACACTAGTACAGGACATCCGACCCTTGACTATCAACTCGTTATTTAAATATGCTCATCTTCTAAAACCAACTATAGCCCTTTTATGGACCAATGGCTTCGTCACAATGAGCATAACTCTCGAAATTCTCAATTGTTTTGGTTTAGTACGTTTACTTTCGGTGAAGGATTTAAATATTTTTAGAAGTGGTTACCGAATTAAGAATCACGTTCGGCCCAAGAAAAGGACCCGTGACTCTGTAACCTTAGGTCAATTCACAAGGAGATGACTATAACCGACGCTCGGATATACTCCCCAGGGATTTGCCTAGTTAAAATGTCAAAGTAAGAAGAGGTTTACTATATACAGTCTGGCCCGCCGGGCTTTTCCATTTTCCCGGCGGCCCCACCGGTAAAGCACTACAACCCGGCGGGACCCGCAGGGAAAATGGGATAGCCTGACGGGCCTACCGGCTCTATTCGTTTTTGCAGGTCACCATCAAGATCACGCTAACAATTAACGTGATCATGTGATTTTCTTGTGTAAATACTAGAGTTATTAACGTAATCACATGATTGTGATTACGTGAATGAAATCCCTGGTTGCCCTTCTAGCCACTACATGGGTGTCAAGTTCTAATATGCCCAATCTCCCATGATGTCAAGGTCGAGTTCACTAAGCGATCAAAGCAGATGAGTATTTATTCTTTCCCCACAAGAACATAGCTAGGACTGAGTTAAATTTTTGAAATTAAGCCTTGGACCAATCAATGAGTGGAAGAAAGTAGAGGACTTAAGGGATCAAAATGCTCAAAATTATTTTTGACTCTAACATGCAAAGGCCACTCCTTACAGTGCTAGGAAGCTATTTTCTGATACACCTTATCTAGGACCCATTCCTACAAGCTTTTCTAAGACACATGAACTCCAATAGGATAAATTTAATGACTAAATATTGTACAAGTAGTAATTCTCTATCCCCTCCATATTTATGCATGAAAGTTCGGAGGATTTACCATGATTAACCTCTAGCCTAGATGAACAATTCCAAAAAATCAATATCTCTGTTGACATTTACATTGTTAGCCTTTAGGAACATAAATGTGCCATCTGCATAACCCTGCCCCATTACTTATTTGTTGGAGAGCAGAAGACCCTACGAGAATTGGTCTTTAGCCAACTTATCCAAGTAGGTAAAAAAGGGATATGAGGCAACATCATACATAAGAGGGCTTATGGGACAACCCTATCTCATTGATCTTTTCAAAGGCATTTTATAATTTCTCATTTGTAAGAAGTCTTGAGTATGATCCTTCCCCAAGTAGATATATATTTTTCCTCACTTTTGGCCCAAACCCAATTTTGCCGAATATATGAGAGATGAACTCCCAGTACATTGTGCCAAAAGCCTTGAAGAAATATGTAATTAAGGCCAAGGGAAAACCAAGGGGTCACAGACCTAGGCCAAGGCCCTAACTACCTGGTGTGTGTAGAGGATTCTTAGAATAGACTAGGGCTAGGAATTCTAGTACTTATATAAAGGGCGGTAGGGAGGAGTATTAATCTCATGGAATTTCCCCTGATATTGCGGATTTATTAGGGCTACGGGGAGAGGGGAGGAGGGTAGCAAGGCATGGAGGGCTTTGCATGGTGCATGTGTGGTCTCTCTCTCTCTCTCTCTCTCTCTCTCTCTCTCTCTCTCTCTCTCTCTCTCTCTCTCTCATGTTGTATGGTGTGGACATGGTCCCTTGCGTCAAGGAATCCGAGCAAACAAAGCTATGGGAGCGATCTCCTCCACATAGAGGCAACCAAGACAACAGTCTCCACACAAATTTCCATGGATATGGCTGCCTAGCAGGGGATAAGAGCGCTAGAGAACAGTCACAAAACATCGTGTTGTTGGGCTTGTTAAACTCGCGTTGATGAGGGGGAGAAGGTTCAACATAGTAGCCTTGATCGGCACAGTCTGTAGCGAGAACTAAAGCTCTCCCCACCTTCGTTTGCACTGCCGCCATCACTGATATGTAAAAAAACCTATCCTTTTTCACTTGAGGGATCAAAACCTTTGGGGTTCCATAGTTTTTTAGAAACAACAACGCAAGGGAGTGTGCCCACGGGCCATTTCCCACCCATCTCTCTCGAGCTACGAAGCTACAAAGGTGGAGAGCTATGAGGTATATAGCCATCATCTTGACTCCGGCTTGTGGGGAGATGATGCAAGGCATGAAGAATGCCGGATATTTGTGAAAACACAAAACTCCTATGGACTCCATGCAAGGCATGGTGAGGATCATGGAGTCAAAATTTTGTTCTTCCAATATGCCGTCCACTCGACAAGGTGACGGATCAGCAAACTCAATTTTCTTTAGAATCTATCTTGAGTTTGAGCATGGACACAAGGTAGGATATATGATATCGACAATGCAAGGGCCATAAGATCGGCCACAATATTACATTAGTTATGTTTGATTACAAATCACGGTTTACCAAGGTACATTGGACATACTTTGATTATGGAACACATAATCAAGTGTTGACTAGCAAAGCATAGGCCCAATTGGTTGACATGGTCGCAAGTAAGTAGGTTTTTTGATGTTTAGCTTGATCTTGGTTTTGTTTTGTAGGAACACTCTACAAACTTGTGAAAGATATCATGGTTGTCTCTACAAGGAGTCTTGACATTTCTTGGTCATGTCCTTTTCACCCAGTTCCGATACATGCAAGGCATATGTTTATGTCTCTATTAAGGAGGATGGCTCCAACAAAGATAACCCATACAGGTTTTTATGATGCTCCTCAACACACAAAAAAGGTGACTTCTTTCAAATGTTTAGTTCATCAATCATAGCGGATGCATGTAGGCAAGGTTGTCTAGTGGTAACGGTAAGTCAGGCATGGCATGTGACTTGTAACACAAGGTACTCTTTTAGATACATCTTACTCACAATAACCCGTTTAGCATACCCACGAGAGTTTTGAATGGATATCATTTAGATTCCATGGCATTCATGATGCCATAAAGGAGATCAACAAGAGAAAGTAGTAAAATTCTCATTGATAGTGGGAAACAACCCTAAGATTTGTTCAAAGATCTTAAAAATAACACATAGTTGTCAGATGTTGCATGGCGTGAGGCATTGAAGGGTCACAGGGTTGTAAGATATTTTTTTAAAATTTTTTTGCATGGCCCAAGGGGAGAGAATCAGACTTGAAGGAAAATGACCTATATAGTTTTGAGTGGCTCTTGAGAGGATATGTCCATTGGATTCCGTGTCTTTTGAGTGGTTCTAGAAAGTAAACGTTAGGTGCAAGCTGCAAGCCTTAAGTAAGGCATTTTTGCAAGCTGGAAGCCTTAACTTGAGGTTGGTGGGAGGGCATATAATGAGTGCATGCATTTCATTTCTTCCCTCTTTTGGAGTGGAGACTCCTTGAGCTCCATGGAGGGAGCTCTCTTTAGGTTTAGGGCTCATGAAGCCCTGGTAGGGTAGCAAAGCCGTGCGCAAGGGCGCCCGCCTATGGCTGTTCTTGGTCATGCGTGCGCGCTGTGCATGGGGTGCCTTTGTATGCTCTTGTATTGCTCCCGTCTCTCATCCTGCTCTCCGGTTTGTGGTGGTTCTGGGCCGCGCTTCTGCTGTGCTGTGCTGCTTCACTTCTGTTGTGCTGTCCTACTTCGTGCATGAAGCCATGGCGGCATGTCACCCTGCTCACCGGCTTGTGGTGGTTCTGGCCCGCGCTTGTGCTCTGCTATCTTGCTTCTTGCATGCGGTTATTGAGAAATGGGTGGCTTGTGTAGCATGGTTCCTCTCGTTGGTCTATGGCGCTGTTAGGAGTGATTCAGTACCCTGCCTCTCCGCGGTCTTGTGTTGTTGTGATTTTCCATCCTGCTCGCCGATGGCGGATTTGGGCCGCGCTTGTGCTCTGCTGTGCTTCTCTGCGGGTGCCTTGTGTTGTTGGTTTGCTGGTCTATGGTGGATTGGGGTCGTACCTTGGTGCTGTGCTGCTCTGTATCTCGGGGTTGTGGTGCTTTGTTTGCTCGTCCCCTTCGCCGATCTGAAGCGGGTCTTGAAGATGTGGTGGCGTGCTACTTTGTGTATCGGGGTCCTGCTGCTCTGTTAGGACGTCCCCTTCGCCGATCTGTGACGGACCTTGGACATTGATTTGTTGTGCTGCTGCTGTTTCCGGTGTTGTCGTGCTGCATTATCGTCCTCTCCGTCAGTCTGTGGTGGATCAGGCCATTTTGTTGTGTGTCATGCTGCTCTTTGCATCGGGGTTCTGCTGCTCTGTTAGGATGTCCCCTTCGTCGATCTGTGACGGACCTTGGACGCCGATCTGTTCTGTTGCTGCTGCTGTTTCCGGTGTTGTCGTGCTGCATTTTCGTCCTCTTCTTTGGTCTGTGGTGGATCGGGCCGTTCTGTTGTGCAGCTCTACTGCGGTGTGTTGCGCTGCTCTGCTGTGTCATCCCGCCTGCCGGTCTATGGCGGTTCAGTGTCATATGTGGCTTGTCGGCGGCATTTTGTGTTAATTTTCGGTATGCATCAAAGAGAAGCTTTTTCTATTTAATTTATTGCTTTGATTTTGGTTGGCTATTTTATTTATTGTTTTGCTCTGGTTTTTGCAGGGTGGTAAGGAGCCATTGATGGGATTGGATGGTTTGGTTGGCTGATTGTATGTGGAGGTCAAGCACAGTATGTTGCGGGCTGAATAATTTGAAGATTGTACATGTAACTTTTATGGTGTTGATGAAGTTTAAAATTATGTAATGTTTCCGAAATTATTTAATTCTTGAAGTTTGTCTATTTTGTTGATAGATTTTGTGCTTTAGTTTGCTATAGAGAATTTATTTTGGTATTGTGTCAAGGTGCTCTTAATTTAAAATGATTAGCTCCACATTCTATGATGCAATCTTGGTCCATGATTTAATCCTATTGATGGATTATTTGGACTAGCTGATCATGTGGTTAGGTTTTGGGGATTTGACATTGAAAATTTATGGCTATGCGGTTATTTTTTTAATGTAAGAAAAAAAATGATTTAACTTTAAATATTATATTCAATGATCTCAAGGTTCATTGTTAATATTATAAAGTAAGAATGGAAATAAATCCGTTTTGATGTGGTGATTTAGAATCATTTACTTCAAATCTTTATAAAGTTCTAAGTTATTAGTTTCTCTTCTTTAGATGCCCTAATTTACTTAAGTTGTAGTTCTCATTTCATTTGCAGCCTTGCACCTCTCTTCTCCTCTCTCCTCTCTCTAATAATAGTTGACTTTATTTAGGCTACACCTCTCTTATCTTCTCTCCTCTCTCTAGTAATAGTTGAGTTAACATTCATTTATGTTTGTAGCTGTAATAGGCGTGGCTGCCTAATACGAAACTGTGCTCAGAGAAATGCAAGAGAGAGGAGCACCGCACAGCATTAGAGAGAGAGAGAATGAGAGAGAGAGATAGATGTTCACGTCCGCAGCCATAACTGATTAGATTGGTTATTGTGTATGTTTACGAAGGTCACAAGAGGCCCTTCATATAGGTTAGTCGTGTCCCCTCGCTCCTCATGACTCATGCCTCTTGGCATCCCCCCATTCCTATGTAAGGTTCCCACCCCAGGGCCAAGGCATCCTAACGGCTAACACTTGGCACACACTGGCTTATGCCATAACACTTGGCATGCACGGTGGACATGTGCGAACTCACAGTGTTCATGAGTCCCTTGGTTAGAAGTCAAGTGCCTTATGTGCATGTGCTTTGTTTTAAAAGATTTTTTTACAAAACATTTTAGGCATAGCCAAGGCAGAGTACCCCAAGTGCAAGAAGTACATTTCCAATATCATGAACAAGAGAGAAAGAAATCATGTCTTTTTCACAGCACACTGGTAATTGCAACATCGCATGGTCCTCTTTGCTGCATAACCGCAAAAACTTTTAACCGTCCCTTCATGAATTTGATGCCTGGTCATAGGCGCTTCATTCGCTCTTCATCGATATGTCCTTATGCCGCATCAACCTTCATCACTTGGACATCACCGCCCTCAGTGCAATTAAAAGAGGAACATGGAATTTTGAGACTTCGAGCACAATGATTAACAAGTGCAAGGATTTCCCCATCGCAGCATTGTTACCTGCACCCCTCAAAATCCGCATCTCCACAATTTACTCTTCCACAACACTTTGCTCTCGTGCCGTATATCATGCATCCCTGATCGCATGAGTATCCCATTGCTTTCTTAATTCCGCACAAAGACACCTCTCTGCCTTGTACAATAGTCCCCAATTCCCATCCTTATTCAGATAGAGGCCTCTCCCTTGCTCATGGAATCCCGAACATCCTCAACCACTTGCAGCTCTACTTGTGATTGCTCACGGCCTTGCTCACCTTAAGGAGGATTCTATCCCCTGCTCTGGCTTGGCGGCTCTTCCTTCTGCACTCGATACCTTTCTTCTTGTCTGTAGTGCCCCCTTAGTGACCCCAATCATTGGCGGCCCTCATCCCGTCTGTACTGTGTAATCGTAGGCTGCAACCCCCCATCGATGGCCCCTGACAGCTCCCATGCAAGGGGTGGTCCTCCTCAAGCAGCGCCACTTGGTGCTCCTTCTTGCAGGCAGCCCACCATCGCTGCCCACTCCCACAACACCCACTCATTGTACCGCACTGCCATGGCCGTCACCGGCCATCCTGCACTTGTCGCAGGTGCCAGGCTTGATCATAGAGGAACCGCAACTTGCAATTAGCTCTACTCACTGGTCTGGCAAAGCTGCACAATTGAACCAGTACTGCATTTGAAGCTTTGCTAATGAATTGATCGCCTGCTGTCCTTTGCTGCACAGGCACCGCATACCCGGCTACGCATTGCGTACGGTACCGCACAGCCTCGCCATGACTCACTTGCTGGCCCGCACACTGCACTCGACAAAAAATTGCACAGTAAATGTCTGCATAGCAAGGACTCTAGGACTCCGCATGGGCCCACCAAAGGTATCCCCTATAGTCCGTTGGACGAACATGATCCGCACCAGTTAGCCATAAACATGAAGCCGCATTAACTTCATCGTCACCGATGCTGCACTCTTCGCAAACTTCCACATCATTCTTGAAAGTCATATTAAATACCCCGCAACACTTTGAAGTTCGGTGACTGAGACTCGCGATGACTTCCAAAGGCTGTTGTGGAAATCTTGGTCTGCAAATGAATGGAATCTGCATGACCATAGACCACCCTTGCCCGCCTGCGCAACTGCTTCTAGAAAACCATCCTCTCATAATTGTCATCACCCCCAAGAGGGAAAGGTGGCGTGTCTCCAGGCACTCGTCATCACCCATTATTTCTGCAATTCCCAAATGATTGTGCGTGTACGAATAGACTCAAGCAGTAGCATATGCGACTCCTTCATCACCAAGGATGGATATTCGATCAACTGCGTGGTCGCCAAGTGTAATAGGAGTGGCTGCCTATTACGGAACTGTGCTCACAGAAATGCAAGAGAGAGGAGCACCGCACAACATTAGAGAGAGAGAGAATGAGAGAGAGAGATAGATGTTCATGTCCGCAGCCATAACTAATTAGATTGGTTATTGTGTATGTTTACAAAGGTCACAAGAGGCCCTTCATATAGGTTAGTCGTGTCCCCTCGCTCCTCATGACTCATGCCTCTTGGCATCCCCCCATTCCTAGGTAAGGTTCCCACCATACGTCCAAGGCATCCTAACGGCTAACACTTGGCACACACCGGCTTATGCCGTAACAATAGCTTTTATTATTATTGCAAAAGTCGAGGTAGAGTTGATAAAAAGAGGAGCCCTTTCTCTTTCTCTCTCTATGGAGTGTACAGGTCGTGACCCAATATCATATAATGATAGATGATAACAAATGTAAAATTCTTCATTTACTGCCAACCTTTGAGTGGAACTTTCAAACTATTTATCTTGAAGTACTCAAGATTATACATCAAGTTTCACTCTTTGACTTATAATTATATAAAAGCTAAAGGTATTTTGAAGAACTATCACGTTTTACAAGCTTCCCTATTCTGAGATCACTCTTGCTGAGAGTTTACTCCCTCTATAGTACAGTCTCTTAAACTTTACAGCCACATCTTTTATCAAAGCGATAGCATTAATCTCTATAGCAAGGCCCTATGGATTCGAATATGGATGGTAATATACCTCTGCATTTAGTTTCCTCGTTTGGTGCTTAACACTACGTTGGTAACCTAACAGGACATAAAAGTGTCCTTTCAAGGTTTTGAAAAAAACCTCCAAAACCATAGTAGATCCACTCATTTTGTAAAATCCTTTTATGAGGTTATAGTTCAAGGCCTACTACACATGGAAAAAATAATAAACTTGTAAAATTTCTCATTTTTTGGTCACACCAAGCCTCCAAAGTTGATGGACCAGTACATTTTCATCAAAACAGTCATTTCTTACGTTTTGTTGCATAAAAATAAGATTAGGGATTTTTGTAGGAATTGAGATAAATTCCCTAGGTAACTTCAATGGGTTGGTGATCAGAACATATGATTTCTTCTCACTCACTATTTTTTGTTTTGCCAAAAGAAATAGGTACAAAAAAGTTGAATTTTTACCATTCTGCAAACCTATCATCAAAGTCTCTAAAGCCACGCTCAATACAAATAATATATGCATGTTTTCTTAGTTCCCTATTGTCCTTTAGGTTCATAAGCAGCCATGGAGCATGTCAAAAGAATAATACATCTCTTACCAAGGGGAATCTTGGGGACAAAGATGAAGTGCTAAATACAGCAAACATGAAAAAACTGGGTTCAACATTATGAGTTGTAGAATCCCATAGAAACTATTCAATATCTAGCCAAATTTGATCCTTATGACTAGATATGGTTACTACCGACAAAATGCATGTAGTTTTCACAAGAAACTAACAATATTGAAAAAGCTATACTTGATATACTAGAATGTTTCGTTTTCTTCTATAATTGAAAAAATCAACCATCATTGTCTACTATGCAAAATAGGGTATTAGGTGCCCCAAAACTCAAGGAATATTAGCTTTATGTTACAATATGCAACATAAAAAATCAAAACTGCATTTGGATATCATGAAAGCCACCAAAAAAATCATAGAAGAGCTAAAATTGGCTAAAAAACAGGATTTGACAATTTTTGTAATTTGGTCATAAGTTACAACTTTAACCTTTATTTCTCCCTAGAAGCATTAGCACATGTTGAGGACTACTAAAGATAGTTCTCTAGCATTATAGACCTCACAATCATGAATTTTAGAGTGGTATAGTTGCAAAAAGATGAAAAAAGCCAAAAATAGGACCCGTTTTTTCACATAGTTTAGGTTGTGAAATGTTGTGCAAGGACAAGGCTAAAGATGGAATTGATATTCCAAAAAAATGTCGAGTTTTTTTCAGCTCATGAGACAACTTTCTAGACAGATAGCACCTCAAAATCCACTTTGAAACTCTTGAGATAATTCAAGGAAAATGGTCACTTAACAGGACATAAAAATGTCCCAGGACATAAAAGTGTCCCATTACCAACCTAGTGTTAAGAGTCTTGCTGTCTTGCTTGTCTTGGAAACTGTCTTGAATTTGCTCTTGATTATAGATGCTTTGACTACAAATTCAAGCAATGACTACTTTGAAACTTTAAGTGCAGCTCCTAGTACTGAAAACTTGCATGAAGTTGTGTTTGAAAGTGGGGGCCTTGGATCGTCAAGTAGTTTAGTGGGTTCTCCAAACTCAGCATTTAAAAATCTTAGTCCCAAAGCCAAGTTAAAGAAAACATCTCCAAAATCTGTTCAAAAGGCCCTTAGTATTGCAAGAGGAATGGCCTCTGTGAGAGGTTAGCTTTGTTTCCAATTTTTGTGGCTTACCACTGTGTAATTGATAATAATAGTATCATGTGCCATGTGTTGTAGGGCGAACACCACTTAGCTCTTCCGGGATTGCCACTCCCTCCGCCGGTGTGAGTCGTTCGTTGGGCTTAGCATCTATTAAAGAAGAACCAAGACCTATAGTTGATTCCTTTGGATCTCAATTGGCATTGAGTCAATCTACACCTGAGATTCTTATATCTTAGCTTTCTGATGCTATTAACTACTATTTTGTCTTTGTTGGCAAGGTGCTCGCAAAGTATGGCACATATAAAATCCAAAAAGAAAATTACAGCAGATTTTTGAAGGCTGATCTTGTGGACAAGGTTGCACATCATACTATCACTTTTGTTGTGGCTAAAAATTATATTGAATAGTTTGTCAACACATTTGTGGTGGGTGATTTTTTACGTATTGAGGGGCCTGTTGTGAGGAAAAATAATCCTAGTGATGGAGACACTTGCCATCTTGCTCTCTATGCTGATGCAACTACATCTATTGTGAAGGCTCCTTCATTCGACTTTGTGCTCACTCTCTTTCCCGAGCACAAGATTAAAGATCTTGTCTCATCATGGACTTCTTCAATTGAAGATGGTGTGCCTACTGTAGCTTTTATTGTTATCAAGGTGGAGAACATGGTGAAAAGTGATGGCAGTAGTGGCACTAGACTTATTGTTGCTGATGGTCTTGTTGATGTTGATAGAGTAACGATAAGCTTCTATACGTAGCTCTAAGTCTTCTTAATAGTGTTTTTATTGTTTGTTATTGCTGCAGCTTTTGTTTGTACCTTCTCAAAAGGCTGAATTTTATAACATATCCAATGAAGTCAAAGAGAATGGATTTTAAGAATAGTGTCATGGACTACACTATTCTGTTGTCATTGCCCTCTCAATTGAAGTTTCTTTTCAAAGATATCCGTGTTAAGCAAATTGCCAATATGGGATTTGGAAAAACGGTGAGTTCTTATTCGTAGGTTGTTTGCATTGATTGTGCATCGTGTGATTTCTTTAGATTAATTTCAGGTGTTCGGTTCTCTTGAGGTTGTTAACGTCAACAGCGTTGGATTGGAGTATTTATGTGGAGTTTGCAAATCTACCCAAGTCAGTCACCAAAGCTCAAATCCTCATTATTTCGCTTGTAACAAAGTTGTTGAAATTTGGAAAGTTCCTGCTCTTCAAGCAAAGCTGGTTCCTCATGACAGTAAAGGTATTTCCGTTACCTTGCATGGGAAGATTGTTGACCAAGTCCTTCGCCTACTCTCTTCTTTTTTGCATTTGTATGAAACTAATCTAGTGAGTTTGAAAGCTTCCTTGGTGGGAATGAAGAGAGCTGGGCATTTCTCAATTGATGCATAGGGGTATGTAACAAGCTTTAAATTGGAATAGGAAGATGCTAGCTTTGCTAATGTGCCTTGCACTCCTCTAGGAAGGTCATATTCTGTTGAATATCCTTTTGTATCTAGGCATTATGGCGGGATTCTCTTAGTGATAAAACTGTTTTCTGTTATAAATGGGATCCAATGTTCAATCGACTCAACTTTTTGGACGACATCTCCTTGTAATCAAGATGTTTTAAGGGCATTTTTGTTTGTATTGGTGTAGATATCTCTATCAATTCACTAGAAAATATTCTATCCAAGCATATTGTTGCAAAATTTCGTTCTCAAGACTTGGAGATCACAAGTGTGTGACTGAAATTGTGGAATGATGAGCGTGTGGCTTGTAATGTTGACGATAAAACTCTTGAATCTCTAGTTTGCCAACATATGGGTACAAGAACAAATTCTTCTTTGCTTTCAATCAATTTGATCACTCTAGCTTGCCATGTCTTGGAGTTTCAATGTATTGCTCATCTGTTTCAAGAGCAAAATCATCAACATTCCTTCAATGCTAATCCTTGTGTTGCATCTTCTTCCTCTTATCATGGCTTGTTGGTATTTATTTTTCAAGGTGGATTGTTTGTTTTTCCACAATCTGTTTCAATTGAGAAACGTAAGCGTTGCTCTTGAAGTAGGACGAGCGGAAGTGCAACGCGAGAGAGAGTGCGAGAAGAAGAGCATGAAGATATGGTGAACTCACTCTACTGTAATGTGTAGAGCATAGTGAGTTCTTATTAGGTTTTTACAAAAGAATATGTGTACATACCTGGCGGCCCGCCCACTTACCTGGGCGACCACATTGGGCTTTATACCCCAACAACCTCCCACTTAAAGTCCAATGTGGTACTTTAAGTGTGAGAGAAGCTACTATACAAACTAATATACAAGAGATGTAGAGAAGTGATGTACTACCCTACACCTAACTGCTTGCGAAAATGTGCAAAGCTCTCCGAGGGAAGCCCTTTTGTAAGTAGATCAGTAGGATTTTCTGTGGTGTGAACTTTGACAAGCTGAAGTTTCTTATCCTCGAGCATTTCCCTGATGAAATGATACTTCACATCCACATGCTTTGTCTTTGAGTGATAAACTGGATTGCCAGCCAATTGTATAGCACTTTGACTATCACAATATAACACAGGCATCTCTTCTTTGATTCCCAAATCTATTACTAGTTGATTAAGCCAAATTGATTCTTTGCATGCCTCTGATGCTGCAACATATTCAGCCACTGTAGTAGATTGAGTAACACAATCTTGTAATCTAGAACGCCATGATACTGCTCCACCAATCAATGTAAAGACATACCCTGACGTAGACCTTCAGTTGTCTAAGTCACCTGCATAATCTGAGTCTGTAAAACCATTTACACTTAGCTCCTTACTCCCATAGCATATACGCATACTCTTTGTAGCTTTCAGGTATCTCAATATTCCTTTCACTGCCTCCCAATGTTTCTTGCCTGGGTTTGACATGTATCGACTTACTACTCCCACTGCAAATGCAATGTCTGAGCGAGTAGCAATCATTGCATACATCAAACTACCCACTACAGATGCATATGGAATCTTATCCATTTCAGCCTGTTCTTCCTCAGACACAGGACAATCTTGTTTGCTAAGTTTCACATATGGTGGCAATGGAACACTCAATGCCTTTCCCTTCTCCATATTGAAACGTTGCAAAAACTTGTCAATATACTGATAGCCGTTTTTCAGCTTTCCATAATTGCCATAGTAAGCTACCTCACCCTATCAAATCACTCAAACATTTTGGTTATCCCTACCATTTCACTGTACATAGGCGTGTGTGAGTTAGGGGACTTTTCCCATATCTTCTTAAAAACCCTCAATTAGCTAGTCACTGGGCTAGTTGAGCCAAAAAATAAAAAATATAAGTATATCATGGCCCATTTGTGTGTAAATATTTCATTGTATATAGGGCCTAAATATAAGGATTTTTCATAATTATTTTGGTATTTATTTAAATATTTATACTTAGGCGTGTGTTATTTATGCTATGTACATTGACTCACCATGAACATATTTTTTCTTACCATTTTGCATACTCTTTATTCCATATAAAAATAATTTCATGCAAGCTTCTCTTATTTTTGGTGTAACTCCATCCCAACAAAAATCCAAAAAAACTAGTTCTATTTATGTGTATATTTTTTCACTATTGTGATTTTTTCCTTCCTACATCTATTCTCTATTACTCTCATAAATTAGACCACAAAAAAAATTCATCTTTTTATGGTAGACTTATAATGAGAGAGAATTATTTTGACCCCTTTATATTTTTTCCACCTATATTATTTATATTTGACATGTACATACTTTTTTAGACCCCTCAATATTTGATTTTCTCAGTTGTACTATTCACTTATATCATGATCTCAACAATATCTTCAATTATATGTAAAGAATGAGGATGCAAGAGAGCTACACAAGACAAGCACAAAGCACACAAAGATGGAAAGCTTCTTCTTCTTCTTTACAGAAAAGAGAGTACGAAATGACTAAGTGCTAAACCTGAAAAGTAGCACATATGTACATGCGGTCACTAAGTGTGAACTCGCTAGAAGCATACTAGGCTGGCACTATAAGTGTAGTCCAGCTGTAGAATCACTGGCAGAGATCCTCCGTGTCGGTCACCTAACGCGCCAGTGAGTAAATGCCGTAAGCGGCCAAGACCCGTAGTGGATGCCAGCTCAAGATGTAGAGCTCGACATCTCAACACTCCCCCTCGAGCTCTGCATGTCGCAGAGTCCAAGCATAGTCCGGAAACGTCAAAGATTCTCAGCTCCGAGGGCCTTGGTAAAGATATCCGCTATCTGCTCCTCTGTGCTGACGTAGACCAAGTCGATGTCGCCCGCCAACACTCGCTCTCGAACGTAGTGGTAATGGACCTCTATGTGCTTGGTCCTGGCATGGAACGTTGGGTTCCTAGCCAAATGCATGCTGCTGAGGTTGTCACAATGGATGACAATCTGCGGGTCCACCTGCACTCCCAAGTCCTCAAGTAATGTGCGTAGCCAAGCTACCTCGCACGCCGCAACTGCTGCACCTCTGTACTCGACCTCTGTGCTCGATAAAGCAACCGTAGGCTGCTTTTTGCTGCTCCAAGTAACAGCAGCACTCCCAAAAGAGAACATGAAGCCACTCGTAGATCTCCTATCAACAATGCTACCTGCCCAATCTGCATCTGTAAAGCCATACAATGCTAATGGCACATCTGCTGCATAGAACAATGCGTAGTCAAGAGTCCCTTGCACATACCTAAGTGTGCGTCGTACTCCATCCAAATGTGGCTTCCTCGAAAGCTGCATGAACTGACTCTCCAAGCCTACTGTGTAGCTTAAGTCTGGCCTCGTGATAGTCAAGTAGATTAGACTACCCACAATCTTCCTGTAACTGCTCATCATCCATACCTGCATTAAACACACAAACATTTAAACTTAATATTGAATGAATGGAGTAGAAAACATGGACAAGTAGATAGATAGATAGATAGAGAGAGAGAGAGAGAGAGAGAGAGAGAGGAGGGATTCCTGTGTAGAGAGTTTTCGTTGAATTTTTGTGAATTTGTAAAAGCACTGCGCTCCGAGTGCGATGGAGACTGAAGCTGCAATCGCGAAGGAAGTCCGTATCTGCTCATAGATGTTGCTTGCCCCACCACTAAATCTAGTTGATCGGGTGAAAGAGACGCTAAGTAAGCAGTAGTTTAGCATAAATTCCTATATCTATATAGAGCTCTCCATTTAGAGAGAATCTGTCCTCCATTTTATTTTGTAGATCCTCTACATGCACACCATAGAGAGTAGCAGCTTGATGCTAATCTGGCACTACCTCAACGGCTTCTGATTGAGCATCTTCTTCGATCTCCTCCATTGATGCCGCTGTGATTGACACATGGTAGCCTTCATACGTCCGTGCACTACGAGGGGCTACCTCTATGACGTACCACCAATTTGATGCAGACTTTGAAGGACGAAATATCACCTCTTGGAGCCACATAACTTACATCAGAGCTTCCAAGCACATAACTTCTAAAATGGGATGTTAAATATTTACATACTTACTTGTTTACAATGCTCGGGTAGTACGAAAGTGGCTCTTAGTTCAGTCCATTTCTTAGTTGAATCCACCTCAAGAAAACCAGACTCTTCTCTACGCACAGTAGCATTGCGATCCTCCATCATTATCTTGAACCATTGCACATCAAACAAGTCGACAAAAAATCCTCTATAATCGATCCTCAAAATCTCTTGTAGCGTGCTGAAGTAAGTGAGTTCCGCCACCACTGGATCTGCATCAAAGGTCCGTCGTCAATTAGACTGTTCAAATTTTTCCATGATTCCACAACCTTGAGTAAAACGCTTTTTGTCAATCTGTTCCACCCTAAAATTTCAACCTTTACACCATGCTGCTGTGTATGACTCATACTACAACAGATAAAGATTAATCAAACATCTAGAAACTGACTAGTCGTACATTGCAAACTTACCTTGGTTGCGGAACCTCAAGAGTACTCCCACTCTTCCTCAGTCACTTATTCACCGCACTGTTGTGCACTTTTCAATTGGTTGTGCAACCATCTAAAGCTCATGAATTTTGGTAGGCTCTCCAGACCCGTCGGATAGTGCATCAGTGGTCGTCTTCCCCATCTCCACTCGATTCGTGCCCTTTGTTGCTTTTGCTTTGCATCCTCATATTGTGAAATCCACTTTTGCATCACTGGATTGTGAAGCATGTAAAATTGGTTGATTTTAGCCTCTAGATCTTCTGTCATCTTCTTCTCAACACCGAGATTGCACATGAAAATCCCAAATATGCGCTCATCATCTATGGTTTGCCATAGCGTGTCCCAGGATTTATCAAATCCGTCTAGCCCCTCTCCAATGTACAATAGGGACTCTGATACCAGCCAAGCTTCTGCCATGCTACCCTCCGGACGTGCCTTCTGATGCACATATCCCTTGAGCGTTTTCACAAAACATTCTAAAAAGAACATCCATTTGGAATGTACTATGCCAGATTTCCACCTCATCAACTATGTGAACAAGAAGATGCACTTGAATGGTTAGCATGGTAGTAGGAAAATGTTTCTCAAACATGCACACAACCTCCACAGCGTTTAGTTTGGCAAATGGTATGAGTCTACGTTGATCTCTTTTTGTGAGATCCATTGCACCAACTTCGCAAGTTTGTAGATTTTGTTACGGACGTTAAGAGACAAACATCCCTCAATGGCCACCGGTAAAATAAACTGCAAAACACGTGCAACAATGATATTAAAGTCCACACACGAATTTTTTACACAATTTCCACTATGAACATACTTGACACATTTTATGCCAATCGTGTGACTTCAAACAGGTAATCTTTCCTTCTTTAGTAAAACACGTTCAAGGCGAGTAAATTACGCCAGTGGGGGTCCGCAAAGATCAAATGGTCTCTTTTACTTTGCGTTCTTGGGCTTCTGTGAAAATCCATGGTGCTTTAGGGAGTTTTATCGATCCATCGGATGCTGTTTGCGGCCAATATTGCTCCATACGATCCACATTTCTAAGGTCAACCCTGGCTCCCAAAGTATCTTTCTTGCCGATCAGATGGTCCCATAGTAGATTACCCACATTCTTCAATATGTGCATTGGATCAAGCAAGTGATTGATCATGAGTCGGGTCCAGTATGGTAACTCGTACCATAGAGATAGTCTCTTCATCCCTAGGGGCATCCATCATCACACATCTCCTTCTGCTCTAACCATGCTTGTGCAAACATCCTTGGTGGCTCTCTTCCCAAAAAGCCATCGCGTAACACATAATTCTCTGGAAGATACACTTTTTGACCTTTGTAGATTTGCTTCTTCAATGAGGGCGCCCTACGTGCATTCAGTCTAGGTCCATATGTGACACATGCTCTGTATTCGCTTGTTTGAAGCCCTGCATGTATACACATGATAATAGATAAGCTTGAGAAAAACCAAGATTTACAGTGTTTGAGTGAGGAGTGTAAATCACCTGAGCATTCTGTTAGTCCGGGATAGTCATGCATGGTCCATATTAGAATGCCTCTAATCAAAGCATTCCGTTGACCTGTGTGTCGGCTCATATCCACCACTTCTATGCCAATCCACAATTGTTGTGGCTCTTCCAATAGTGGATGAAGATACACATCCATATTCTTCACTTTATATCGCCCCGACACAATCAAGCTTAGCCATAGGTGCCCCTTCTTCATAGTCAACCACGGGGGAATGTTGTAGTTGACGATGACAACGGGCCATACACTGTAAGATGTTGATCTTTGACCAAATGGATTTACGCCATCCATAGCCAGGCATAAGCACAAATTTTGAGCTTCCCTGGCAAAATCTGACCATGTTTCATCTATATGTTTCCAGGCTGCGCAATCTGCAGGAATCCGTAGCACACGATCCGAAGGTTTATTCTCCTCATGCCATGATGCTAGGGCGGCCATGGACTAACATTTTAAGAAATTCTGGATGCAAGGAAGCAGAGGAAAATGTCGCAAAACGTTTTGCAAAAATTTTGTTCATGGAGATCTACTCGATATCTCTCGGAATCACATTTCGGACACTTATCCATGTCTATGTATTCCCCTCTAAAAAGAATGTAGTCGTTAGGACAAGCGTGGATCAAATTGTAATCCATCCCCAAGTTTCGGAAAATATTTCTTGCTTCCTCTCGGGAATCTGGCATCACATTATCAGCTGGTAGTATGTGCTCTTTGAGAAATCTATACAACGAAAAAAATATGGTACAATTGTGTAAAAATCTATCAGATCATTATACATCTAGAGTTTTTTGTTAAATTAAACTAATTGTAATAGATCACCTGAAAAGCATTGTGACGCTAGTGTCACTCCATCCAAACTTTGCCTACATGCTGAGAAGAACCAAGAGCACCTTCAATCTAGACACAGATGCTCCATTATACAATGGCGTATCGGCTTCACTTTTCATATCATCATAGATAAGCCTTTCTGAATCCATGATCGTCTCGATCATTTCATCGATGTCGGGCTCAAACATTGCCTCGTTGGGAATGTGGTCTGCATGATCATCCCCTGAGCTGTTAGAGGCTACATCTTGTGGCCTCACATATGCTCCTTAACAAAAGTGCCTGCGAGCACGTCTATTGGGTTGCAAGATTGCTACCTGTTGGCCAGCGTCAGAGTCTGACGAGTTATAGTTGGCAACAGCTTGATCTATAATAGATGGATCAAACTCGCCCAATTCGCGAACGTGATGCAAAGAAACGGGTCTTGTCCATCACACAACATGTTTGCATTGATTACAAGGACATAAGATCCTCGTTGAGAGATAGGTGTTTCGGTTGACGGCCTGACATCCTCGTCACTACTCATAATGAGGGTAAAAATCTTATAATGTGGACAACAAATTTAATGTTCTATTGGCATTCTTCGTATTTTATCTCTCTCTCTCTCTCTTTTTTCACATGTAAACTACCTCACATTCTCTAGTCATGTCCAATCCCCGCACATCTTGGTCTAGAGGTGCACAGAGATCAGAACCACC
The DNA here is from genome assembly GCF_014529385.1 of Adiantum capillus-veneris. Classification (NCBI taxonomy): domain Eukaryota; kingdom Viridiplantae; phylum Streptophyta; class Polypodiopsida; order Polypodiales; family Pteridaceae; genus Adiantum; species Adiantum capillus-veneris. Next base: position 152,111,911 of record NC_140940.1, read on the forward strand.
GGGTTATAATCTGGTCTTTATTGGTGAATTCCTATATTTGTGGGTACAAGAAATCTACACACCCACGTCTACATGATAGTGCATGTAGTGTACAAAACCCCTTTTCCTCTTCTCTAACTGTAGCATTTCACAGCATCTTAACATCTTTTAAAAGTAGATCTTTGTGTGTAGCATGCAGGTACGCCATTCTTGCAATGTAGCTGATGCCTGCTCAAAGCACTTAATTCTTACTCTAGATCTGACGGGATGTGGTGTGTGTGTGTGTGTGACCCTTAGAATCGTCATCTTGCATCACCAATTTCTGTGTAGGCTCAATTTGCTCTTCCATTGGCTGATCATGACGGCTTATTGTATGGTAGCAGTAGTCGAACATGCACGTGGAATTGCTGGTCCGCATGGAATGTCCAGGCTGTGAGTGCAGGAAATTTTCTCATGTAGGAAAACGGAGTCTTTTTCAGTGTTTTTCATATGAGCAAGTGTTTTTCATACAATGCTTACCATCATGAGCGCACCTTCATTGAAATGCACTAAAATCTAACCTAAATCTAAAAAAAGCTAGTCCATCAAACATAAATCTAGATCTAATTTAATCTTGAACTCAAAAGAAACCTAAATCTAATCTAATATAACGTAAATCTAAATCTAAGGTAAATAAACCTAAATCTAATCTAACGCAAATCTAACTAAAAATAAACCTAAACCTAATATAATCTAACTTAAATAAACCTAAATCTAATCTAACGTAAGTCTACATCTAACCTAATATTTAACATCTCTTGGGATAGTTTCCTACGACGTTAAAACTCTCTTCTTCTCGTGTGTGTATGTGTGTGTGGGTGTGCCAATAAAAAGGGGAAAATGGTATAACCTTTCTATCACCCAAGTGTGGTAGATTGGGTATTCCATTTCCCTCTTGAATAATAGGTCTTGAGTTCAACTCCTCGTCGGCTAGATCTTTAAGGTCTCTTGAATTAGTTTCCTACGATGTTAAATTAAACTCTCTTCTTTTCGGGTGTGTGTGTGTGTGCACGCCAATAAAAGGAGAAAAATGGTATAACCTTTCTATCACCCAAGTGTGATAGATTGGTTATGCCATTTCACTCTTGAATAACAGGTCTTGAGTTCAACTCCTCATCGACTAGATTTTTAAGGTCTCTTGGGATAGTTTCCTATGACGTTAAGACTCTCTTCTTCTCTTCTTCTTCTTATCTCTTTCTCTCTCTCTCTCTCTCTCTCTCTCTCTCTCTCTCTCTCTCTCTTTTCCTCTCTCAATGTGTGTATATGCATTCTTTGCTTATGCATGTGTGTATGTGTTTTTTGTTTATGTATGTGTGCTCTCTCTCTCTCTCTCTCTCTCTCTCTCTCTGTCTCTGTCTCTCTCTCAAAAACACAATGTATGTGTGTGTGTGTGTAAGAGAGAGAGAGAGAGGGAGAGAGAAAGAGGGGAAGGGAACATGAGAGTGAGGAGAGGGAAGGAGCATCTCTCCTTCATCTCCTCTTGTGTGTGTGTGTGTGTGTGTGTGCGTGTGGAGAAGAAAGAGAGAGAGAGAGAGAGAGAGAGAGAGAGCGGGTTACCTTTGCTTGCTTGAGTGTGCACCGAAAACTCAGATCTGAGATCTGAGTTTTTGGACGCTCTCTTTGTTATTTTTTTACCTCTGTCGGCATCGCTAAGTTACTTATAACTTAGCGACACCCATATCGACGCCTATAGCGACGCCGTGGGTTTTCACATTTGCGCATCGCACTACGACGCGAGTCGCTAATATTAAGTACCTCTTGTAGTGGATGTAGATCCGTGCCAAAGCAAGATTGTTTGACCTGATAATTTGTAGCTACCACCACCTAAATTGAATGTTCTCCCAATTATAGCAATGCAAATATAACTATGAACGCAACTATCTACTATAAACAACAAAATTTCCCTCTCATTGCTTCTTGCACAGGCTATAACCTTAATTATGCCTATATATACTCATTTGTAGCGATGTAGTGAAATTAGATTTACAATTAATTTGCTCGAAGGTTTTCTTTAATGTTCCATCATATGGTATGTTACTTAATATTGTATGTCATCCCTACTAATGTTTCTAATATCCTTTTTTGATGGTTAAGGTTAAGCTAATGTATTAGGCATGGATTTCCTTTTAAATTTTATTATGCAAGTTGCCTAAATTAAAGCACCTATTATTAATTAATTTATTTAGAGCTACTATTTGACCTTCGTATTGTTATCACACAACACTAATCTCTACTGACTCCCATCCCTACATTGTAAACAAATCTCATCACAAACTTTAAAAATGTTAATGCATTTAGTGTGTGCTTCAATTAGTTTTAAGATTGATAAGAAGTCATTTTTACTGCTTTACTTTTGAGAACTACTATTGCAGATGAAGCTACATGCAATGGTGTCACGTAAGAGAACCTCTAGGTATAAATTTTTACACAAACCCTTGGTCACATTACGTAGCACACTGGTTGAGACATTGTACATTGTCATGGCAAGGATATTGAATTGGAATGGCACAATTTCTACACATGTTAAAGCTTCTACTCTTGAAGAGGGCAGGACTCTCCACTCCACACCTTGTTATGGAAACTTATGGTTATTGACACGTGTAATTTGAGTGCCTACGCCTCATGCGGCATGACTCTCCACTTTGCAATAATGATATGGAAATTTATGGATGTGGATACATGTGTACTCGAGTGCCTACGCTTGGTAAGACAGGACTATCCGTGGTTACATTATATGTGGAACTGGCCCACCACATTTGGTATGGATTGATATGAAAGTATAAGATGAATTGGCATGTCACGATGATAGATGGTGGTCTATCTGGAAAAACATTTTTGACCAATGTTGCACTTTGTACCTATGCACATTGACTTCATGCACTTCCATCACACAATCTCCATATGCTACACATTTTTTCACTTTTAAATTACTTCCTACTAATCATTGTTACTCTTCTGGTTTTCAGCAACTCAGTGTGTTATGCAAGCATGTACTTAGCATCTTGTACCTCAACTGGACCCCAACACTTATGTACCTTGCAGTTGAGGACAATTGCTTTCCCAACCTCAGAGTATGTTATGGAGAAAGGGTATGTACATTTATTACTCAGCTTCTCATTACGAGCTATGGCCATTTATGTCCGACCAGCCAATGTGTATTCATTTTTGAGCATTGAGAATCTATAAATAAATATGTGCAAGAGGGGAATGCGCAGTCTTGCACGTGGGGAGATTGTACCCAGTACATGTGTGTTTATTCTCTTCTGTCTTCTCTTCTTTCTCACCATGCCGGTGAAGCACTTTTCTTTAGGAGATCCGCATGCGTTCCCTCGCTCTCTTCCACCCTCTATCCCTCTCTGATCGAGTGAAATCTTGATTATGTGATATGGATTATGCCAGGTATGCATATTGTTTAGTTTGATGGTTTGTAACATGTTATTTTGGTAGTTTGCAAGGCCACCTCGGCTCCAAATATAACACAAAGTTGGCACCATTGTTGAGGAGCAATAGCCTACGCTAGTGTAATTATGGCATAATTGGATAGGTTTCCTCACTAATTTCACATGTGTTCATGGTTTTGTGAATTTTGGATGTGTGTTCATAAAGCAATGTGTTCAATTTCCCCTAATTTGATACAAAATCTTGCTAATTGTGTACCTACACATTCTAATTTCACACTAACCCCTTGGTAATTTCACTATAGACACTAGTTTTCTACTAATTGCACTAACATTTTGTGCTTATTCTTTGATGTTTGCCTAATTAGAGGCTTGGATTGCATTTGAACAATGTCAGCTTCTGCTAAAAATTTGTTGATTTTGGAATGCAAGATTAGGCTTTGGAGCATCAACAAAATCGGACTACACATTGTGTTATTGGTGATTGGAGGGTGCCATTAGACTCAAATCTTGTGCGATATGCTTAGCCATTATCAATTTGTAATTTGGAACTTTTGATTGGAATGTTTGCATGTCATCGTAATGCCCAAACTTTCCTAGAATTGAATGTGAAAATTAGCATTGTGAATTTTCCTAATTGCGATGCTAAATTGCAATTGTGTGCTCTAATTGAGTGTGTGTATGCCTAATTTTAATGGTGTGGTGTGGTGTGATGCGTGTGAGGAGCATGAGATGGTGTGGGTGGAGCAACCTCAGGAACTAAGAATGAGGATCTCCTTATTGTTCATATAGAACAAATAAGGGTATGTACACACGTGGACAGACAATCGGACACTGGACGTTTGGCCCTAAGAAAGGCGTAGTGCCTTTACCCCAACTATAAAGGCCTACTCAATTGTACACTGTTTAGCCCTGTTTTTCTAGAAAGTGACTCTTGCAACAACAATGTGCATAATGCATCAAACATGATAGCTTTAGAATTTCTTTGGGTCATAAGCCTCCAAGTACTAGCAAAAGTATGGTAAGAATCTAACAAAGCATCAAGAATAGTCTGCATAAGGGAACTATCGGAAATGACTTCAATCGCAGAAATAAGTTACTCATTGATATCCTTAATACGAGCAAGGAAAGTGTCCATTTCATCTTCCTCATGCATAATCTTTGACTCTAGCGTTTTACGTAGCAATGCAATTTTGGCGTCATTGCGGCTTGCATAAAGACCAATCAAAATATCTCAAGCCCTTTTTTGCAGATTTAGTCGAACAAATGTAAGGAGTGATAGTGCAATTCACATATTATGCAATCAATGCATCAACGTGCGCATCTCTTACATCCCAATGAGCTTGCTCACTCGTAGGCAAAACAACTCTGACAGCAACAACCCTGGGATGTACATCAATGCCCTGTACAACATTCCACACGCCCTTTGACACAATAACATGTTGCATCATGTAAGCCCATATTGAGTAGTTGTCCCCATCCAATTTACCTCAATAGCAAACATCTTGAACACATTTTGTTGTTGTCAACCGTGGCAAATACATGCACCTAATTGAAAACTACCCGAAAAGAGGAGAATTGACACAGGACTAATGCATACTATGCAACACAACCCAAAGAAGATTGTAAGGGACCTGCTATGCAAAAAACAACACTGACAAAAAATTTTCACAAACGGACAAAATTACTTATGTAGTACTGCTTGTAGTGGAAACAGAGGCTGAAGTGAGCTCGAATCAAGAATTTGAGCTCACTAAAATCTAAAAATTTGAGTAGGAGTGTGTTAGCGATGCTGGTGACTGAGCTCTAGAGGATGCAACCTGCTTTGATGCCAATTGTTAGAACTAGGGTTGCAGGGAAATGCAAACAGCTTGGAGAAGATGAAGGAAGCTCAAGGCACATATTAAAGAGTATATTACTTAGTGTGCAATGGAAAGATAAGTTGGCCCTAGAGTGATGGGCGTATATACAATGCATGGGGGAAAAAACCTCCTAGTGAGAGGAAAAATGCCCCGGAGGTCCTAAGTGTGCTCACACACATCACTACCACGTGTATATTGTAACACCTAGTATGATGTCTTTAGGTTGATGCTTGAAGGAAAAGCATTCAAATGGTTTTAAAAGATAGAAAACTAAACAATCACTGACCTACTCACATTGGGAACTAGGTTTGTGGTAGTATTCTTGAAAATGGGAATCAAACATAACACTATCTCACAAATTTAAAGCTTTAAACAAAAGACAAGAGAGACATTGAATGATTGCACAAGAAGATTTGAACAATATGTTGTGTGGTGTCCTAGGAGGGAGTTATTGGTAAGAAAGACTAGTATCAATCTTATTTTGGAAGTCTCAACAAGAGGCTTCCTAAGATCTCGCTCTTCTTGGAGAGGTAGAGAAATCCCATAAGCACGAAGTTGGTGAGTAACTTCGGCTTGCAAGGCAGAGTTGCTACCATAGCTTGTTGCAACCTAGTAACAAGATAGTTCACAAACACCTTCATGTGCAGAATCAAGATTGTCAATATTCATTCTACTCTCTTTATTATTATCAGCCAGGCTAACTTAACTTGTGTATATGCTACTTTGTGCTTTGGTATCCTTGAAAACCTTAGTTGCTACTCTTCTTTACCTTTGAAAATTAGCTCTCAAGCAACCACACCCGTGGTTTGGGGACTGTTGATTGCAAAGAGTAATGGATAGGGTCTAACATTGCTCGATTGATTATGGTTCCTGTTGAGCTTGCTAGTAGCTCAATAATGGTTAAGCCAAATGCAAGTCCCAAAAGAATCCATTATTAAGTCTATAGCTCCCAACAATGTGTAAATAATGAGGATGCAAGAGAGATACACAAGACAAGCACAAAGCACACAGAGATGGAAAGCTTCTTCTTCTTCTTCACAGAAAAGAGAGTACAAAATGACTAAGTGCTAAAGCTGAAAAGTAGCACATATGTACATGCTGTCACTAAGTGTGAACTCGCTAGAAGCGTACTAGGCTGGCACTATAAGTGTAGTCCAGCCGTAGAATCACTGGCAGAGATCCTCCGTTTTGGTCACCTAACGCGCCAGTGAGTAAATCCCGTAAGCGGCCAAGACCCGTAGTGGATGCCAGCTCAAGGTGTAGAGCTCGGCATCTCAACACAATGTACCTCAAGTTAAGTCTTTTTCAACCAAGCTAATAGATCCGTCTCCCACTACCCTCTTGCAATGAATATGTCCAACCTTTCATGGAAAACTTAAGGACCTCTCTTCTTAAGCAAGAAAATAAAAACCAATAGCTCCAATACCAATGTAATGGGATATTGTTATAACATTGATTGTAGTAGAAATTGAAATAACAATAGTGATAATTTCCTTTAAGAGAATTCTTAATGATCATAACAAGAGTAAATGATTAAAGGTAGCAAGATGAATACTACACCTAATTAGCTTGGCATGAACAATACTTGTAAAAGAGAGAGAGAAAGGATTAGAGAAATTGACAACAGTTGAGGTCCGAATTTACGTGGAGCCGGTCCCCCCTCCAAAAGGATTTTGTACTATAGATTCCCCCATATAGAGAGACTTGGTACAGTACAAGCTTGTGTTCTTTGAGACCTCATTGGTGCAATGAACATGGTAGACTTCATACACCAAAATTATGCCCTTAACTATCTTGCAAAAGCAGTAACACTAGTCTTGTAATTGGACACTCAAGTGTTCTGAGACATTAAAGTGTCCTGAGACACTAAAGTGTCCAAAGGCCCAACATACTGATTTTCTTCTTGATGGTTGTGCTAATAATGTGAATGTGGACACTCATGATGCATCTAGAAAGGCTGAGAGGAATCATGTAAGAAATTCATGATGCTAATGGTGATTTAGAGAGTAGTCATGCTCATGGCAAGGGCTACAAGATTCTCAAAAAGCGTGGAAAAGTGAAAAAGACGCTTGTTACTAAAGGTCGGAAATCAAGTATCCATGAAGCAAGTGATTCTTGTGATGAGCATGGATCTGTGGGACAAGAAAATGAATGCAAGGATAAGCTTTTGGAGGCCAAAGGGCCGGTCTTGCGGGATAGTGATGATGAGTCCAATTGGTCTAATGTGACTATGCCTTCAAGGAAGAGTAGTGATAAGATGCATGTCAAGCCTGAAGATACATTTAGGGTGCTTCCCACATTTGTAGATATTGGAGGTCCAGAGTTGGGAAAAGTACCAAGAGAGCTCACAAAAATTCAGCTTTTTATGGCATTGTTCCTGTTAAACTTGATTGACATGATTGTGGGTGAGACAAATAGATATGCATTGGAAAGGAAAGAACAAGTCTTATGTAAGTATGACTCCACAAGAAGGTGAAATGACCTTGACAGGCACTATTTTCTGCAATTTCTTGGTGTTTCTCTTGGCATGGCTTTGCAGTATATGCCAGACAAGAATTATTATTGGAAAGGGGAAACTTGTGGTGTCATGCATTATCCAAACTATGCTGAGAAAATGGGGCAAACTGAGTACCAACAGATAAAGCGTTTCTTGCATGTAAGAGATAACTCTCAAAGGCCACTTCTTAGATTGTGAGAGCATAAGCTATGGAAAGTATTGCCATTAGAGGAAAGGTTAAATGCAATGTTTCAATTGCACTTCAATTGTGGGGAAAATGTGACTGTTGATGGGAGGAGTGTACTGTCTAAACGTAAGTTGAATCCATGTAGGGTATATAATCCCAAGAAGCCTCAGAAGTTTGGGATCCAGTTATGGAACTTATGCGATTCTGAGACTGGGTATAATTATTCCTTTTGTTTGTATAACAAATTGCCTTGTGTAGATCTTTCATATAATGTTGCATCTATGCTTGCAAAATATTTGAAATAAAAAGGTCATCATGTGTTCTTTGATATGTGTTTTACATTAGCCAATCTCTTGATGTAGTTGACTGAGCAAGGGCCTGGTGCTATAGGTACTTACATGACTAACATGGAGAATTTTTTGGATTTGCAGTTGTTACATATTGAGCACCGCTAGCATGGTTCTTCTTGATTTGCATGGTTTTCTTGAGCCTTATAAAGGATTTACAATAAGAGGTTCACACATGGACGATCGCCCAAGTTGGACTGACCCCAACATCTTCTTGCATGTAGTTGGATGGACGAAAAGACAAATTTTTTGCTTCCAATGACTATGGTATGCAAAGTGGTGAAGTATTGAGGTAGATAGGAAGTGGTCATAGAGTTGCACTTACTTGTCCAAACATAGCCATCCAGTATATAACAAGAACAAAGTAGGTTGTGATGTATTTGATAGTATGGTCTTGGGATCTGGGTACAGTTTAGAGGCTACTATACATGGTTGGAAGTGGTGGCACGCATTGTTTTAGGGCATGTCGGTTTTAGTTTATGATTCGTTTGCAAGAACAACTTGTTGATAACCACTTTGCAGGGATTCTCACATGTAAGGCAATTTTGTAAACAAGTGGTCCGATGGAAGGACATAGGTTGATGAAGTTGAGTGCAAAGGCAAGAAAGATTTGCTTTGTATGTGCCAATAAACGGAAAAGGTCTATGTGTGAAGAAAAACAAGTGGTTAGGTCAAAGCCATCAAGGAAACTTTATGGTTGCACTAAATGTAAGAAATACCTTTGCATAGATCCTTACTGTGACAAATACCATGTCATGGTGGGGTATGATCGCATGGGTGTAACTGCAAAGCAAGTTGTGCAATGCTATCCAGTGAAATATGAGCTGGTTCTTGAGACTATGTTGCTACCAATTTATGTCTTGATTGTATTTCACTTGTGTCTTTGACATTGAGTTCAGAGGTTGAATTGTTTTTCTTAGTCATAAGCTAAGATTCTCAACTTGTTCTCCATTGTGACATGTATACCATATGTATCAATGTCGACTTGAAGAGCCATATTCGTTTTTGGATTTGCTGTTTTGATAAGTGTCACCATAAAACAAAATTTTTCATACATGAAAATGATTTTTCTTGAAGTGATAGTTGACCATCTATCATTCCCTAACTTGCAAAGAGGTATTACAAATTTATAATTCATTCAAATGATTTTTTTTTGAAAGAAAATTATGTATGCGTAAAATACAGATCAATGTTTTATACCATGTGATACTTGAGAGGTTTTATGTACAGGTCATTTAGATTTTTTGGTTTGTCTAATAATACTCTCATCTTGTATGTAGAACCCCTTAAAAAGGAGTTGGTCAAATGATCCATGACAAAGTTGCCAGAATTCTTTGCAAAACACCCAAAAAGGATACTGTAGTGTCCTTTTTGGTACCAAACTAGTGTTAATGTTGTGAGCGGGATGGAAACACACAGAACGCCTCTATAACGACCCGACACACACTCTTGGGAAGATACACACACACACACACACACACACACACACACTATGGGGCACCACTTGGCTTACACAACACACCTGGCCGAGACAGTGAACACACCTATGGAGTGAGAGGAGAGAGACTATCCACTTGCCAGATACAATCACAAACTAGAGTAGAAACTTCGCTCATAGGAGAAACTTACACAGAAAAACAGCAGGAAAAGAGTGAGGAATTTGGCAAAATGGACAGCGCCATCGTGTCCGGAACGGCCCAAAACCCCAGTCTACAATGTCAAAGTGCTCAAATCCGCCCTCGGATGAGTAGTTTACGGCCAAAACAGGCTCCAAAATGAGCAAAAACACACCTGCGGCTGTTCCTCCTCTCTTCTCCATGTTTTTTCTGTTCTTCTCTTTATTTTTTCAGTTCCCACACTTAGATTTTTTAGTTGGGCACCCTTGGCCTTTTAGATGACCTCAAAGGGACCCCGAACAGGGCAAAAACTGACCTTGCAGTGGATAGTTGTCACCCTGCTACATCCGTACGCACACCTGGCACTCGATTTTTTCTAATAATGTGTCTCGCCACCACGTGAAGTTTCCCCAAAAAGTGGTCCTCATGATGACCTTTCTGCATATTTATCACAAGGAAACACCCACGTTGTGTCCGTACTTCTCCGCGTGCAAGTATTGACCCCGTTCGACCTCCTTACACCACTCGATGCCATTTCATGCACCTGCTTACCTCATGTCGTCGGCCCGCGGATAGCTTCCTCGAGAAGTTTTACGTGCTACCAACTCCTCCTCATTGTAGAAAAAACACACTGGTACTGATAATAGTGAAAATCGCTGCACTATGTACACCCTGTCCTACCTGTACACACGTGGGCCCCACGTAACCACCTGGCTATGGAAATTGGATAATCCTTTATTCGATGCACTATGCATGTGTATTTACATATGCACAATCCCTTGCTAAAAAAAACTCCTGACATAATTTGCCCATCCCCTAGCCTGCTAGATCATTCATGATCAGCAGCAGCAAAGAGAGATATGAGACTCGCCGCATCACAGGTCTCCTCATCCGCGTGCAAATATTGACCCCGTTCGCCCTCCTGACGCCACTAGATGCCATCTGACGCACCTGCTTACCTCATGTCGTCGGCCGGCGGATAGCTTCCTCGAGAAGTTTTACGCGCTACCAACTCCTCCTTATTGTAGAAAAAACACAGTGATACTGGTAATAGTGAAAATCGATGCACTATGTACACCCTGTCCTACCTGTACACATGTGGGCCCCACGTAACCACCTGGCTCTAAAAAATGGGCAATTATTTATTTGATGCACCATGCATGTATATGTACATATGCGCAATCCATTGCTCCAAAAAACTCCTGACATAATTTGCCCATCCCCTAGCCTGCTAGATCATTCATGATCAGCAGCAGCAAAGAGAGATATGAGACTCGCCGCATCACAGGTCTCCTCATCCCTCACAGACATCACTTGCTCCACAGACAGCTCATCCTGCTCCACCATCATCAATCTAGCATGATACAATTTAAGACACAATCCATTTACTCTTGACTTATGTAGAACACCATCCAGGTTAGCCAGCTGATATGTGCCATTTGGAAAACACTCCACTACCTTGAAAGGGCCTTCCCACTTAATTTGAAACTTCTTTTGGAAGGTGTTGTCCAGCTTACTGTTGTAGCGCAAAACCAAGTCATGTTTCTTGATACCCTTACTTTTGACCTTTTCATTTATCTTTGCCAAAGTCTTATCCTGCATCTGCCCATAATGCTCCAATGCGCTCATCCTATCCAGCTGGACCTCTTGTAACTGCAAGATCCTCTCTTTGAATGCATCACTAGGCGGCCCAAGCAACTTCTCTAACATCTTGACCGCAGGCAACTCTACCTCCACAGGCAATAGTGCTTCTTTTCCATACACCAAATGAAATGGAGTAAACCCTGTACCTGTCTTCACCGAAGTACGGTAAGCCCATAATGCACTAGGCAATTCCAAATCCCAATTCTTTCCTTGGTGCTCTATCACTTTCGAAAGAATCTGTACCAACTCACCATTGAACCTTTCATTTAAGCCATTACACTGTGGGTAATAAGGAGTGGTATGCTGGTGCCTAATCTTCATCTTTGCGCATAAGAAGTCTAGCAGTTTAGCTCTAAATCCTGGCCCCTTATCTGAAAGTAGCTCTAATGGCACCCCAAACTTGCAACATATTTCATCATACACAAATTTTTCCACATCCTTTGCAGTGATCTATTTTACTGCTATAGCCTCTGTCCATCTAGAGAGATAGTCCACTGCCGTCAAAATATAGCTTTTGCCCCTGCTTGTGATAGGTAACGGGCCTACTGCATCAATCCCCCACTTTTCAAACACATCAAACGCCATAATGGTTTTCTGTAGCTCTGGCTTCAATACTCTCTTCCCAAATGCTTGACACCTATTGCAAGACCTACACCAATGGTGAACATCCTTCTGCAAACTAGGCCATACATACCCCTCTTGCAAAATCTTATGCAAGGTGATCTTTAGAGCAAAATGGCCACCACATGCGCCTTCATGATTCTCTTCCAACACTCTGTAAAGCTCCTCCCGCCAAGGTACATGTCTAAACACGAGATCAGCCCCTTTCACGTATAAGACATCACCAATCAATTTGTACCTATATGCTCTACGCACAAAGCCATACTTCTTAGACTTCTGAATCTCCTTTGGAATGATTCCTGTTAGCAAAAACTCCTCTTCTTGAGCCAAACTTTCCCGGCCATGATAAAGAGGTAAAGTGGTCCTCAACACAAATAGCTCCCCAATCATGCCTTGAGCTGCTTCATGTGCCTCTCCATTTAGAGCACGTTCAATGTGTCTGATGATCCATGCTTCGAACTTTTTTAAGAGGCCTTTAATTCTGAAGCACATTTCCTTCAATGAGGTGTTCTTGCTCTTCCACACACCCAGCACTTGCTTCACCACTAACAAGGCATCACCTTTTATGCTCAACCTTCGAACCCCATGCTTCAAACAAAAGTGTAATCCGGCTTCCAGAGTAGCATATTCAGCCTCATTGTTACTATGAGCATCCAATTTGAACCCTCTCTTGCATACTAGCTTCCCCTCTGGATCATAAAGTGCTATACCCCCTGAAGCTGCATCATGGCTCTTTCTGTATGAACCATCAAAGAACAACACATGTGCATTGCTGATCTGTGGCACTTCTTCAACTACCTTTCTCACCACCTCTTCCTTAACAATAAGGGGATTCTCCTTGTAGGTCAACAAATCAGCTAGGGTAGCCCTTGTACTATCTTCCACTAGAAAAGAGAACTCAAACTCTTGCAGCTCAATTACCCATTTCGTCACCACATTTGACATGTTAGTACCATTAATTAACTGTGGCAAAAAGGCATAACTCATCAAGAAAACAAAAGGTCGTGGTAGCAAGTAATGACGAAATCGTCGACAAGCAAATATTACACTGGCCATCACTAGCTCTACTTCCGAGAACTTTCTCTCCGCTACCAACTTCACTCGGCTTGCACAATACACTGGCCTCATATAATGGCTGCCCTTCCCCTTTTTCAAGAGCATGGCTCCAATGGCATCATCCCCTACTAAGGGATTTACATAAAAAACTTTCTCCCAATCAGGAGCCTGCATGGCTGACAACCCCCTAACACCTCTTTCACCTCTTGAAACACTTCTTCACACTTGTCATCCCATTGCAATGGATCATGCTTTGCCACTTGTTGTAATGGATAAAGAATCTGAGAAGACAATGGAATAAACCTTGCCATGTACTTCACTTTGTGTATAAAGGTTGCCAATTGCTTCGTACTCGTAGGTGATGGAAGAAGAATAATAAACTTAACCTTGTCTGGATCAGCCTCAATGCCATTTTCTAACACCATATGGCCCAATAACTTCACCCTTGGCTGTGCTAGATGACATTTCTTTGGATTTAGTTGTCCTCCACATTCATCATGTCGAGCCAATACCATCTGCAGCTTCTCATGGTGTTCAGCCCTATTGCTATAAACACAGAAGTCATCCATAAAAGCTTGAACACAACTACCAATGAATGGTTCCAACACCCAATTTGCTCTCTCTTGATAGAAGGAAGGTCCATTTGACAACCCAAATGGCAATACTGTGTAGCAATAGCAGCCCCATGGCGTAATAAAAGTGGTATTTGTGCGGTCTTTAAGAGCAATCTTCAATTGAAAAAAGCCTGAAAAACCATCACACACATTGTACCTCTCATAACCTGCCACTGAATCCAAGATCTGATCGATGAATGGAAGAGGATATGGGTTCTTCTTAGTGGATGCGTTTAAGGGTTTAAAATCTACACAAATTCTCCACTTCCCATCCTTCTTTGGACTGACTACATTTGGACTCACCCATTCTGTGGTCTCCACAGGGACTATGAACCCTGCCTTCAACAACTTGTCCACCTCTTCTCGCAAGGCTTCCATTTGCTCTTGACCCATCCTTCTTAGCCTTTGCCGCACTGGCTTAGCACCTTCTTTCAGCTCTATATGCATCTCTTCGCCCTTGAACCCTCTGATGTCTTCATATGAAGTAATGAACCCATTAGGAAAACTAGCCAGCATGTGCAAATATATATCCTTCTCCATAGCTGAGAGGTCTCCACTGATCATTTGTGTCATCAATTCCTGCTTCTTTGACAACTCAACCTTGGTTTGAATCAGCCCTTCAATCACTTCATAAGGCCCTTCACTTTCATCTTCAACCTCATTCGCAAATGCAACTAAACCAAACTCTTGTATTTCTTTGTCCATCAAAAGAAATGCAACATCAGCATCCTCATCACTGCTGGTAGTGCTATCACTGTCCTCATTTGTCACCGTGGAAGAGTCTTCATCACTAGACTCATCCTCATCTTCATAAAGCTCCTCTAATCGTTTCTTTGTGTCCATATTATAAAGCTTCTTGGTACCTGTCTTTCCATAGAGGCTAATCGTACCATGTCGCCAATCTTGAACAGCTCCCACTGCACGTAACCATGGTCTGCCCAGTATAATAGGATATGCTCCCAACCCGGCTGGCATCACATGAAAATCAACCACTGCCTTTGCATCATATGCCTCCACTTCTAAGCTCTTTACAACACCCAAGCATTTTACTTTTTGATGGTTTGCCAATCTGATCCAAAAAACTGACACCCCAGCCACTGTGAGACCCATCTTCTCAATGCATGAGTGTGTTATGACGCGTATTTGGGCTCCGCCATCCACATAACCTTGTCCCAAATTTTTCCTTTTATGCCACACATCTACTATTGGACAAATGTCTGGTAGCTCATCCATTGCCAACACCTTTACTGAACCTCTCTCTGGCTCTTTCTCCATTGGGTTAACCATCCTCTTCCACTGTCGCTTTAGCTTAGGCACCATCTCTATAAGCTTCCCAAAAGTAACATCTGCCTTCCTGCTCGTAGATCCTCCTTCAAGTCATAGCTTAATTGCCCATCCCCTATTGGAAAATCTGAAACATGAAACTTTCGACGAGCTCTCCTTTTTCTCTTGGCCTTGACATCCTCGCCTTCATGGCTGTTTCCTTTCTTCTTTCTAGGACTTGGGGCACTTCTTCCTTCCTTTTCCTCTGTGGTCCTCTTCCCAATAGGCATCACTAATGTATCCTCTAGCTTTGATGCCTTCTCCAAGGTGACTACACTTAGCACTTTTGTCTTTCCCTTTTCCTCCTGGTCAGTCCAC
This sequence comes from Adiantum capillus-veneris, assembly GCF_014529385.1. Lineage (NCBI taxonomy): Eukaryota > Viridiplantae > Streptophyta > Polypodiopsida > Polypodiales > Pteridaceae > Adiantum > Adiantum capillus-veneris. The sequence continues at coordinate 152,127,412 of NC_140940.1, forward strand.
TGGTTCCTTCGTCTCCCTTAATTTCGATGCCATAGTCATTTGACCTAGTTATCACCTGTCTTGGCAATGGATACATGTCTCCCCCCATCCTTGGTGGCTTATCACATTGCGGGCTGATGTGACCCAACTCTCCACAATTGTAACATGTGGGCGTCCGCCTCCAAAACCTACCATTGCTTTGTCCAACACCATTCCTAGGTCTTTCTTCATCTCCTGTCTGATTTGCATACCTCCCTCGACCTCGATTATTTCCCACTTGACCTAGCATGTTTAGGCTAAGATTCTTCATCAAATCTACCACTTGCCTCATGTCTTGCCTTAGCCCATCATCTTGCACCGATGTAGTGACCACTGCTGGCATAACCTGAGTAGTAGCAGGAACCACTGGTTCATGATGAACCCCTCACATGCGACCTTGTAAAGAGTCCATAGGCTGAAATTCAGACCTCATGGGCAAAGAATCCACCCCTAACTAGCTCATTTTCCTCAGCTTCCACTCTTTGTTCCTTGCTACCTCTAGTGCATCTTCATATGTCCTAGGCTTCTTTAGCTCCACTCTCCAACGTATATTCTCCCAAAGACCAGCCAAGAACCTGTCCTTCTTCATCATGTCAGGTGGGGGTACCTGTGGTGCTAAGGCCTTGCACATCCTCTCCCATGCCAATGAGAACTTACGTATGTACGCATCTACTGGCTCACCTTTCTTTTGCACCAAAGCTTGTACTTCTTGCCACACTTTGTCAGGATCTTCTATCTTCACAAACTCCACCTCCAACCCATGCCATAGATTGTCCCAAATCAACCTTACGGGGGGATCAGCCATACGCAACTCCTCTTCAAATGCCTTGGACCAAACTTGTGCATCACTCTTCAAACAGATTTGGAGAAGACGTAACATCTGCACAACGTCATGAATCTGGTTTCTAATGTAGGCAACCTCCATCTTTTCCAGAAAGTCTTCCACATCTTCATCACTTCTTCCATGAAACTCCGGATAAGAGAAAGCCATGGCTACCCAAGTTATGATGCTTTGAGAACCCCTTTGAAGACACGTGCAAGAACCCAAAACTTTTACTGACTCAATTCCCAGAATCTTCAATGGAGCTCAACTTTAGATAAGGAAAAACACATGCACATCAAATGAGTTTTCATAGTTGATCATCGGAATTACAACAGGCAAAGGACATTCGAGTATCTCCCTTAATCTTCTTGGCCCGAACATAAAGACTATGCGCTGCTAGAAAAAAATCTTCTTGGACACATGAACATTTATCTGGATTCTTTGAGTTAAATGAAATGGAGTGACTTGAGGGCCATTTTGATCATCCATTAAAGCCAACCATGCAGCTCCCAAGAAGGCACACCTGACTTATCCTCTGATTTTTCCAAAATTTCAGCAGCATAACAGCATAAAATGGCTCAAAAGACCAAAAGACCAGCCATCATAACTTGGAAAAATTTTGACAGAGTTTCCCTAGAAGTAGAGCAATGAGAACCCAAAATATAGATTGTATCTGTATGCACAAACTGTCAACAATAGAACCCGAGCATCAAATAGGACTCACTAGTACATAGCCGATGGCGAGGTCACAAAAAGGGTGCTCCAGCTACCTGTATCACCGAAAGGATCTCCACATTTGAGAATCCCCCAACTCAATAAAACCTCAGGCTATCGACCCTCAGACGAAGGATAATGCAAATCGCGTATAGTCAAGTCTTAGAAATGACTATCTTCCAGACCAAGTCTCAAAAATGGCTAGGAGTGCCAAATAAAACCAAATATGGCTCCACAAATGCATACAATGGCAGTTTCCACAAGTAGCGTACAATCCAACAGACAATGCGCTCATACAGGCGCCAAGTGATGCATACCCACAACAACTGCAAGTGACACCACTACTAGTATATCCCTGTACTCCAGCTACCTGTACGTGTGTGAATCACCTGTCCCTGTAACCTGTAACCTGTAACCTATAACCTGTAACTTGTAACCTGTAACCTGTAATCTGCAACCTACAACCTATAATCCCGAATCTTGAAGCTTGAAGCTCGAAGCAGAAGGTACTCGAAGAAGATCCTCCGTGGGGGCGCCAAAAGAATGTGAGCGGGATGGAAACACACAGAACGCCTCTATAACGATCCGACACACACTCTTGGGAAGATACACACACACACACACTATGGGGCACCGCTCGGCTTACACAACACACCTGGCTGAGACCGGGAACACACCTATGGAGTGAGAGGAGAGAGACTATCCACTTGCCCACTCCACACAGAGACACACACACACACACACACACACACCCAAAAAACTCATCTCAAAAGAGGGGAACTTCTGATAATTAGATACAAATGAGCTTGGGCCAACACCAAGGGGCAAACAACTCACACAATATGGGTAAAATAAGCCAGATACAATCACAAACTAGAGCAGAAACTTCGCTCATAGGAGAAACTTACACAGAAAAATAGCAGGAAAAGAGTGAGGAATTTGGCAAAATGGACAGCGCCATCGTGTCCGGAACGGCCCAAAACCCCAGTCTACAATGTCAAAGTGCTCAAATCCGACCTCGGATGAGTAGTTTACGACCAAAACAACCTCCAAAATGAGCAAAAACACACCTGCGGCTGTTCCTCCTCTCTTCTCCATGTTTTTTCTGCTCTTCTCTCTATTTTTTCAGTTCCCACACTTAGATTTTTTAGTTGGGCACCCTTGGCCTTTTAGATGACCTCAAACGGACCCCGAAAAGGCCAAAAACTGACCTCGCAGTGCATAGTTGTCACCCTGCTGCATCCGTATGCACACCTGGCACTCGATTTTTTCCAATAATGTGTCTCGCCACCATGTGAAGTTTCCTCAAAAAGTGGTCCTCATGATGACCTTTCTGCATATTTATCACAAGGAAACACCCACGTTGTGTCCGTACTTCTCCGCGTGCAAGTATTGACCCCGTTCGACCTCCTGACGCCACTCGATGCCATTTGACGCACCTGCTTACCTCATGTCGTCGGCCCGCGGATAGATTCCTCGAGAAGTTTTACGCGCTACCAAATCCTCCTTATTGTAGAAAAAACACAGTGGTACTGATAATATTGAAAATTGCAGCACTATGTACACCCTGTCCTACCTGTACACACGTGGGCCCCACGTAACCACTTGGCTATGGAAATTGGGTAATCCTTTATTTGATGCACCATGCATGTGTATGTACATATGAGCAATCTCTTGCTCAAAAAAACTCCTGACAACGTATCCCCAGTCTCAATCCCAAGGCCTCAAACACCTTCAAAGGTGCAGAGAGCTAGCAAGGAGTGAGGTAAGGGAAGAGTAAGAAGAAGTAACATAGGATAAAGAAATAGTCTCCTACCTTGTATTACTCTTTTAGCTTTGCATAGCATAGTAGCATAGTAGTAGAGATGAAGAAGATGGAAAGCTTTTGATTTGGAGCATGGTTCTTGATTGCATTTGCATTCCATAGCCAAGAAGTGTTGGTGTAGGCTCTCAACTTCTGAAAAATATTGGAGAAGGAGGTGAAGGTCTTGTCTTGCTTCACACCAAGAGTGTGTGTCAGGGTGTATATCTTGCAATCACACCTCCTCCTTGCTTGGGTCGACCCCTCCTTCTAGCTCATGCTTGAAGCTCATGGATCATGTCAAGCCTACCCAATCACAAGCCTAGGTCATTTCAAGCAATAGAGGTAGACTTTGGACAAGTTTCCTCCTTTCTCCTTTGAGAGAAAGAGCTTGAATAATGCTTAAACATTTAATTAAGCCCTAGAATACCTTAAGGCCCTAGGTCTAAGGACTTTTAACACTAACCTTTGGAGGTATTTAATGAAGCTAACCCTAAGGTCTTTTAAACTCCATTATATGGTCATTGATCTTTGATAGACCATCGCCCTTTTGGACGAGTTGCCTTCTCTCCCTTTGGTCCTGTGCTGAGCTAGATCTAAATGCACATGTCTATATTCTAACTCTTGTTCCCATTTGTTTTCCCACATTAAATGATAAGTTCAATATGAGAAAATCATTTGGGTTAGTTAAGTATTAGATTTTATGACAATGCCCATCTATGTTCTCAGCTGTATAAAGAGCAAGATTCTTGATGGTACACAAAGACGATTGATGCCACTTACTGCTATACTGCTCAACCTGCTTTTTGGCTTAATGAGGAAGATAATGTTGAAATTAAGCTTGAGAGGAGTTGGCTTACGTGACAAAAATGATGACTACTAGCATAGTAGCATAGTAGTGGAGATGAAGAAGATGGCAAGATTTTGCTTTGGATCATGGATCTTGGTTGGATTTGCATTCCATAGCCAAGAAGTGTTGGTGTAGGTTCTCAACTTCTCAGCAAGCTTGGAGAAGGAGATGAAGTTCTTGCTTCACACCAAGAGAGTGTGTGTGAGGGTGTATATCTTGAAAGCACACCCCGTCCTTGCTTGGGTCGACCCCTCCTTCTAGCTTATACTCGAAGCTCATTGGCTCATGTCAAGCCTACCCAATCACAAGCGTAGGTCATTTCAAGCAATAGAGGTAGACTTTGGACAAGTTTCCTCCTTTCCCCTTTGAGAGAGAGAGCTTGAATAATGCTTAAACATTTAATTAAACAAACTAAATTATCATTGGACCCCTTTAGAGGCCAACCAATAGGCTTTAGGCGCCTTATGAGGGCAACATGGGGGGTAGCTTGACATGTGTGCTTGTTGCGTCTTTTGTCTTGGGCTTGCCTTGAGTGAGTAAGTGTGTGTGTTCTCTCTCATGTTCCTACTTGTAGGGATTGTCCCCCCTTGTGTAGGGATCTAGGTTGACTTTGGAACACCTCACCCCTTAAGCACCTTAGTCATGAAGCCCCTCAAGCACATTAGTCATAAAGAATGAGAAGCACCTCAAGCACCTAATTAGTCATCAAGCATGACAAGCACCTCAAGCACATGCTTAGCTTGTCTAAGGTCTAAAATACCTCAAGGTCCTATGTATAATGACTTTTAACACTAACCTTTGGAGTTCTTTAATGAAGCTAACCCTAAGGTCTTTTAAACTTCATTATCTGGTCATTGCTCTTTTATAGACCATCTCCCTTTTGGACATGTTGCCTTCTCTCCCTTTGGTCTCGTGCTAAGCTAGATCTAGAAGCACATGTCTATATTCTAATTCTTGTTCCCATTTACTTTTCCACGTTAAATGATCAGTTCAATATGAGAAAATCATTTGGGTTAGCTAAATATTAGATATTATGACACTGCACATTCCGTGTTCTCAACTGTATAAAGAGCAAGATTCTTGATGGTACACAAAGACGATTGATGCCACTTACTACTGTACTGTTCAACCTGCTTTTTGGCTTAATGGGGAAGATAATGTTGCAAAAGCTTGAGAGGGAAGTAGATACTATCTAGAGAGCTTAATGGAGAAGAAGCAGGAGACTTGTTGAGAAAAGAAAGAAGGATGATCTAGCAGAAGGATATATTGTAGATCTTTAGCTTTAGGTAAAGGTGTTTAGTGAGGTTCATGGAAAAATGGAAAGCTTGTGCTTGAGGAGAATGCAACAAGCTTGAGGAGAATGTAGTAAGCTTGAGGAGGGAAAGGAGGTTCAAACTTCTGCTGTAGAGCTTTTGGGAGGGAAAAATGAAGGGGAGGAAAGAGAAGCAGCTTACAAGTGAATTGAAGAGAAGTGAGAGATGGTATAGTAGAGAGAGAGAGGAGGGAATGATCATCACATTTTTGGAGGGACCCCCTTTTAGGAGAGAGCCGGGAGGAATTGGCAGCCACTAGAGAGAGGAAGGATTGGGTTTTACTCAACTATTTAGAGAAAAGTTTAGTTTTTGGAACTTATCAGAGATTTCTTCTTTATATTTTATAAAAGAGTACAATTTTGACCACTTACTTTTAGGCCGGGCCATACCCACGATTTTAGTCCACATGGCATCCACCCATTTCCCCCTTTCATAATCTCCTTTTTAACCCATGGCAAATAAAGAGGCTCCCTTAGATCCCTTCCTAATGGATTATGCCGATTTGTCTTTGGACCTCTTAAGTGTGAATTTATGCATATACTAATGGATCTTTTAAATTACATGTTGGGCTATCAGTTATATATCATAGAGGTATCAAATCCTATCCTTTAGTACGTGTCCACGGTTTGCATGACATGGCAATGATGCTTCTAGCAAGTGTGCCTTAGACATTGTCGAGAAGTGCCCAGTGCGGTTGGCCTTTGATTGTGAGAGTTCCCAACAAAATTAAACGAGTCACAAAAGATATGAAGAAAAAGACACACCAAAAAAGAACAAAACTCCAGCCATGAAAGCTTTACTCTAAAAGAAAACCAAGATCAACTCGAAACTCTTGTCTTTGTGATGATTGGGTGTAGCCTCACTCCCAATTGCACAAATACAATGTATGTTTCCCCTATTAAAACGCTTTCTTGCTCCTTGAATTCTTCGTCAAGGCCATTTTATGGAAGCTTCAACACTTTCATAGACAAGCTTACACACCTTTTTGAAGAGAAGAAAACCTAAGTGGAACCCTCGTACGCTCAAACATGGGGTTAGAACAATGCACGACTGTACTAGTGACTCCATAGAAGAAGTATCCCTTCACAGAGAGGCTAAATGAGCTGGTATTCCTCTTATAAAATGTTACTCCAACTATCATAGTCATGGAAATGTTAGTGATGTGGCCTTTTGAGCCATTGTTGACCCTTTTTGGGTCATTTTGATTACCATTTTTTGTCATTTTAAGCCAGGAAATGTCCTTTTTCCCCCGTAAAAAGCCCAAACGAGCTGGAAAAAATTCCTAAACTTGTGGAAAACTTGCACTACAATCAAATTACACGTTGAACCTCATTTTTCCACTTGGAAAGCACTTTAGATACATCGTTTATGGCTGTAGACAAATTCTGTTGTTTTGGGTTGAAATCGTCCGCACTGAACTTTCTAGGTGAAACAAGTGTGCCATCTCCATGCACTCGAGAAAAGATCAATCAAATAGGGTTGCACTCGAGAAAAGATCAAGCAGAAGAAAATAAAAGTGAGGTGAACATTTTGTTTTCACATTATAAGCGCGCCACAAGACGATAACGTGAGATCGTGCTGTGTAATATTGTAATTTTTTTGCAAAATGTAGTTATGAATGTGTGATCTTACTTCACCCCTTTTCTGAAGATCAACAATACGCTTCCTCCTTTTTTAATTTTGACGGATTTGGAATGCCCTTGTCTTCAAATAACATGAGATGCCCTAGATTGACACTCGATGGGCGGATCCACAGAGGAGGGGGTGGAACCCCAGTTCAGTACTGTCGTCAACAAACGAGGATCGAAAGGCTCAACTTTGCCGAAATCGACAGAGTTAGAAAACAAATTGGCTACCCCTGCCTCGTCTGGTTAAAGGTCTCCTTTGCATTGGCAGGAGTTGGCGTACGCGACAAAACTGATGACGATTGGCAGGGGTTCTACCCCCGCGGTGCGGATGCGCCCGAATTATTAGTGCTAGTGCGGATGGGGACTAAAATGAATATTTGTTGATTCCCAATTTCCCATTTATAAAAAATGTGTGCGACCTTATTAGCTAAAGTTAGAAAGGCTACTTCAACCTTTTTCAAAATCTTGTTTTTCAAAGGTAACCTAAAGTTGACCGACTGAAAGCAAGGTAAGTATATAAAGGATGAGAAGGCAATTCCAAAGGTGATTCAAAAATGACGAACGCAGGTGTGCTCATTGGAGTCATAGTGGTGGCTGCGTTTATGGTGGCAAGTGGGAGCGCAGGAGTACAGCACCGCGTAGGCAACGAGAACGGATGGAGTCTCCGCACCAACTTCACGGCCTGGACGCTTGAGCACCATATCCATGTGGATGACACCCTGCGTAAGTAGAGAGAGAGAGAGAGAGAGAGAGAGAGAGAGAGAGAGAGAGAGAGAGAGAGTTTATGTGTCTGTGTTTTTGTGTGTGCAGTGTTTGAGTATAATTATCCACAGCTCCACAACGTGCTGCTCTTGAGCCCTCTTGACTGGGCCTTGTGCAACGTTAATCCAACCAAGGAGCAGCCCCCTCTCTTCATGGACGAAAGCGGCTACACTATCTTCGGCCCCCTGCAGCAAGCAGGAGTCTACCACTTCACATGTGGCGGCGCCGACCATTGTGACGAGGGCATGAAGCTTGGCGTCTACGTCCGCCTGCTTCCGGGCCACCCCTCCGAGGCCACCCCCACTCCTCCTGATCTCGACTACCCCACTCCACCTCCAATCGATACTCCTGATCTCGACTACCCCACTCCACCTCCAATCGACTACTCTTGAAGTCGGCCCACTCCGGTCTTTCCCCTCTCCCATATCTACTCCCCCGGTCTCCTGATGGACAGCTCCCGTCCTTCCCCACTCCCTCTTGTGCATCTGCTACATCCTCTCCTTCATTATGGGCCACATCATCATTGTCATGCATGAAGAAGCGGGCCTGCTCTTTTTTTTCCCCCTTCGGTTTTTGATGTATAAATAAAGAACGAAGATTTTTGGATTCTCTCTCTCTCTCTCTCTCTCTCTCTCTCTTCTCCTTTGCTTTGTGAAATTGAATCATATTGTTATAGTATGTACAATAGGTCCACTAGGGCTTTCCTACTTAGCTCCTGTGGTGTCAAAGTCAATGCATCTTCATTCATTCTATCATTGATTAAGTTCAAAGTGATAGAAGACCTGAAGATTTTATACTTTTCATACATAAAAGTATTCTAATAGTTCATATGAACGATAAGAACCAAATTCTAAAGGAGTGTAAACATCTATGCATGCCTTCATCTTCTGTCTTAATGAATGCAAATGTTGATATTGTATATAGTCACTTTAATTCCCCATGCAGTCTATCGACCAATGCATTGAGCATTTGGGCAAAACCTAGTCCTTGTCTCTTGCATCTATGTCTTGATTGATTGGCACTTGTTTCCCATTGATACATGCTTTAGATGACTTTTTAGCTTGTACCTTCTTCTCATGTGCAAACAGGGAAGAGCAATTCCCGGAAAGTCCACCCCTTGATCAATAAAGCTTGACCCTTTTTTGTACATATGAAGAGCTTTTTTCCCTAACACCAAAGCAGGACGGTTGTAAAAAACAAAACTCCAATACAATGATTCTTGGCCTATGGAATTCCTAAAATACCTCGCACGCCCCTGCCAAATGAGCTTGGAGGCAACCATCTTCCAAAATTTAATAAGCATGGTAGAGACGACATACCCACTTTTAATTATAACAGCAGAGAACAATTTCTCCCATGTAGGCAAAGTCTTAGTGCCGTGAAAATATACAACAGGATGTTCAACTGCAAACCAAATACATTCAACACAATTTCTCTTTCTTTCCAACACATATTGTACTAATGTTGCCCTCAGGGATTTAATATTTACGTAATTACCAAAAAAATTGTGTGATCACAAGGTCTTGTTGACATATTTACATAATCACAAACAAGCCGGTTCAGAGCAACCTGGAAACCCACAAAAAGCCCGCCGGGCTTTTGCGTTTTCTTGCCGGGCCCTCCGGGAAGACCCTAGAGCCTGGTGGGCTACAGCTTAATATCATAGAGGGCCCAAATCGGGCACGTTCGGTGTTTTTTGTTGAGACACACACACACACACACACACACACACACACACACACACAGAGAGAGAGAGAGAGAGAGAGAGAGAGAGAGAGAGAGAGAGAGAGAGAGAGAGAGATGACCATCTTTGTAGGCACGTCGAGAGGAGAGAGGGGGTCGTGTGTGTGTGTGTGTGTGTGTGTGAGAGAGAGAGAGAGAGAGAGAGTTCAATGAATATCTTCGTTGTGGAGCTACGTAGTGTTGCCACAATTATAATGACTACTTGCACGCAAAAAGCAAAGATCATTTGATACACTTACAACCACAAATAGCTTGTAGATGCGTTAGCACATGTGCTCCAATTTTCAAGGAATGCTTGGCATTGTTGTGTAGCTCTCTCCAAGCCAATTGTGATGGTGCAGTTGAATCTCCAATGCAACGAGGAGGCAAGAAGTAGAGTTAGGATGAAGTGCCATTGCACCCTAGCTTCTACAAGTAGAATAACTACTCATTATAAATGATGTTTCTAACCATAATCCGCATCATATCATAACAATCAAAAAATAAGACTTTGATATGGGAAATTGAGTTATGTCATGTTGTTGACCCATGGGTCAACACTCCCCCCCTCCGAATTCATGTCCTCTTTGACATGACCTCATTGTCAATGTCGGTGCGGTCTTTGTTGTTGTTTTTCTTTCTTGTGATTTATGTCCTTCATATTCATCTATTGTTGTCATTATAGGGCTATTGCTAGATCTAAATTCAAAAGAAGCCAATCTTGTTCAGCTTGACTCTTATCATCATGGATAGATAAAGCTCCAAATGCATCCATTGGAAGTTGTTTAGTAACTTGATCACAACCTCTTTTTGTTTCCATAAATATGATCACTTACATCCATCATTCACATATTTATGGAAACAAAAAGAGGTTGTGATCAAGTTACTAAACAACTTCCAATGGATGAAATACAATCGTTTTGATTTGAGATTCAAAACCATGTTTGCTAGGGGCTTTTTAATTCTTTGCCTTCTTCGTATCACTGGTGCCGACAATTTTCCCTCCATTGCTTTCATGGTTCAGTTGAAAATAAATAAAAAAACTTTTCAATATATTAGAAAAACAATCATAAGAAAGCAAT
>NC_140940.1:152138324-152223286 GCF_014529385.1 Adiantum capillus-veneris
GCCTGCGGCACGTCTATTAGGTTGCAAGATTGCTGCCTGTTGGCCAGCGTCAGGGTCCACGAGTTTATAATTGGCAATAACTCGATCTATAATAGATGGATCAAACCCGCCAAATTCGCAAACGTGCTGCAAAGAAAACGCTCTTGTCCATCGCACATCATGCTTGCATTGATTACAAAGACATAAGATTCCTTGTTAAGAGATAGGTGTACGGTCCATATCCCGTTAGTACTCATAATGAATGTAAAAACCTTATAACCTGAACATAAATCTTCTATTGGCATCCTCATCTTTTATCTCTCTCTCTCTCTCTCTCTCTCTCTCTCTCTCTCTCTCTCTCTCTCTCTCTCTCCTCTCTCTCTCTCTTTCTCTCTCTGTTCACACTGTAAACTACCTCACATTCTCTAGTCATGTCCAATCTCCGCACACCTCGGTCTATAGGTGCACGGAGATCAGAACCATCGGGTTATAATCTTGTCTTTGTGGGTATGATAAATCTACACACCCACGTCTACATGATAGTGCATGTAGTGGACAAAACCCCTTTGCCTCTTCTATAGTTGTAGCAAAGGGGTTCGAGGGATTACTTAGCACATTACATGTTGGCCTCCAATCCGAGTATCATTCCGTTGAAAGATTTCCAACTTAAGGTCGCATCCGTAAAGAGGAAGAGAGGGATCACCGTTCGCCTAACTCTAATTTTTTTTCCGTAATCCTGAAGGTAGACTTTAATATAGAAACTAAATCCAAAATCTAATCTTAAATCTAACCTAATTGAACATATGGTGATTCACGGAAAATTCAATATGGTTAGTGGGTGAGTAATAGGTGTCAGATTCTGATGGGAATATACATATTGTTGTGTAACTAGTGTTTGCTCTTTGGGCAAAGCCTTCAATGACATGCCCTAAAATCTAACCTAATCTAGTCTAATCTAATCTAATCTTAAATCGAACATAAATCTAGATCTAATCTAATCTTAAACTCAACATAAACCTAAATCTAATCTAATCTTAAATCTAACCTAAACCTAAATGTAATCTAACTTAAATCTAAATCTAATCTAATCTTAAATCTTGTCTTAATCATAAATGTAAATCAAATCTAATTTTAAACTCAACATAAACCTAAATCTAATCCACTCTTAAATCCTAAACCTAAATGTAATCTAACTTAATTCTAACATAGATAATCTTAAATCTTGTTTTAATTTTAAATCTAACGTAATTCTAAATCTAACATAATCTTAAACTCAACATAAACATAAATATAAATGTAATCTAACCTAACCTTAAATCTTAACCTAATCTTAAGTCTAATTTTAAATTTAGTATAAATTTTAAATATAAGTTAACTTAATCTTAGATCTAAATCTAACCTAATTTTAATAAATGTAATGTTAAATCTAACCTAACCTAGACCTTAATATAACATTTCATTTTATATTTTCTCTACTTATCTCTCTCTCTCTCTCTCTCTCTCTCTCTCTCTCTCTCTCTATCTTTGTTTTCAGCCCTTACCTCTCTCTTTTGTCTTCTCCTCTCTCTCTCTCTCTCTCTCTCTCTCTCTCTCTCTCTCTCTCTTTCTCTTTCTCTTTGTTTCTCTCTTCTCTTTTCTCTCTCGCTCTCTCTCTCTCTCTTTGCTTTATATATCTCTCTCTCCCTCATTCTCTCTCTTTACTCTCTCTCTCTCTCTCAATGTGTGTGTGTGTATGCACTCTTCGTTTATGCATGTGTGTGTATGTGTTTTTTGTTTATGCATGTGTGTACCCTCTCTCCCTCTGTGTGTGTCTCTCTCTCTCTCTCTTTCAAAGACACAATGTGTGTGTGTGTGTGTGTGTGTGTGTGTGTGTGAGAGAGAGAGAGAGAGAGAGAGAGAGAGAGAGGAAGGGAACATGAGAGAGAGGAGAGGGAAGGAGCATACCTGGCTCTCCTTCCTCTCCTCATGTGTGTGTGTGTGTGTGTGTGGGGGGGGGGGGGGGGGGGGGGGGGGGGGGACAATGAGAGAGAGAGAGAGAGAGGGAGAGTGCGGTTACCTCTTTCGCTTGAGCGCCAAAAACTCAGATCTGAGATCTGAGTTTCTGTCGATCTTAGTTTATTTTTACCCCTGTCGGTGTCGCTATGAGCATTGCTATGGGTGTCGCTATGCAACAAAGAAAATAGCGACGCCGTGGATTTTCACTTTTGAGGGTCACACTGTGAGTGTCGCTAATGTGAAGTACCTCTTGTAGTGATATGGTGTGATAGTACTCACCATGAAATGAGGAATTCTAAAAGTCTTAAAGACGCTTTCACAAAGGAGCTTGTTTTCTTTAAAGATGGAAATATTCACTTAAGTGAAACAGATAAGCTCTTGGGGACAAACTTTGGGAAAGGCGAGATGAAGAAACTAGTTGAGGACATGTCTACTAGCCATGCCATCTCAATGGTTGAGGCAGCCACACTGATGGAGCAAAAGACGTTGTGCGCACACTCACACACCCAAACAACTCAAAACCATACAAGGAGTTTGCTTGAATTCCAACCCACACACACCACCAATCAAGAGCTCAATAATAATACTAGCCACAAGCTCAGATCAAACTCCAAACACCTCGACCTACAAGCCCTTGCCTGTCCGCAGACACTATAAGGTGAGTTGAGTTGATCAACACTTGAAATCACACTTGATGGTGACCAAAATATACAAGAAAAACCATCAAAAACTCAAAAACTCCAGCCACAAAAGGCCTCTCTCAAAACATTGCAAAGCCTTCACCAAAATCCACTCTGTTGGACTCTTTGGAGTAGCGCCAACCCTAATGGCACCGATATAGGGTCACATAGTCTTGCAAAAAGCACCTTCCTCCCTCGATTCCTCTCACACACACATCCATGGAAACCTTAGAACTTCCATAGAATCTCCCAAGTGAAAATTGACGAGAGAAAGCTCTCATTCACTCCTTCACTCACTCGAAAACAGGACGTGAACACGACGGGACTGCACTAGACCACCTATAGGAACCCTGCTTTCTTCCCCACACAGAGAGGTGAAAGTGCCAAGACTTGTCTTTGAAAATACTTCCTCATTTTGAACACTCCGGGCACCGTAAGTGATGTGGAAAATTGAAGCCTTTTTGCAGCATTTTTGGTCATTTTTTGACCTTTTTTGACCCCCGGTGGACATTTTTCATGGGAAAAAACCCCAAACGGACTCCAAAATTCACCAAATTTTTCACGCTTGATCCTTGATACCCAAAGAACTTTTCCACATATCCACATTCTATTTTTGACCAATTCTAGGGCTGTGCACGCATCACCACAGATCAGGCATCGTAAACAGACAGTTACTGCATGTCCCAAACTTCTCGAAAAGGATGAGAGTACCCACACTTATCGCTCGCATTATTTACATTCTAGAAAGCTCAAACACATTCTTTAGTTCCAAACGAGACCACCAAGAACCATATTCAAGGCCCCGATACCCTATCTAGGCATGTACATGTGCTCGACCCTGCTGGCATGCGAACCTGACTATTCACAATGTGTACACGTTGCATATTTTTTAGAACTTGAAACCACTTTGCAAAGCTCCAAAATGCATGTATTTACATATTTTTGTACATATGACCATGCATATAAACGCTACTTTGTACACGCCAAAAGTGGTCTATCATCATTGCCCACCCTCTAGGTAGAGCATTTATGCTCAACCAAGAGACTATTTGCATCTGGAACCATATCCCTCGCAAAATATTTATTCAATCTATAACCATTTATTCTGTAGCACAAACATTCACCAGACAATTTTTCCAACTCATAGATGCCATTAGGAAATACATGCTTCACTCTGTATGAACCCAACCATTTGTCCCTCAACTTCTTTTGAAAAGTAAAGTCCAAGAGACAATCATACTTCATCACCAGATCTCCCTCTTTGATCTCTTTCTCTGGTAGCCTCTTATTCATTTCCTCCATCCTTGTCTCTGCTTGTTGAAGATAATAATCACTAGCTTTCTCTCTATTCATTTGCAAGAACTGTAGAGAAAGACTTCTTTCTTGTAGCTTGTCATTATGCTCACCTTGCATTCTGCACAACAACTTTAAGGCATCCAACTGCACCTGTATGAGCATAAGATATTCCTTTCCATAAACAAGATCATATGGTGTAAATTGTGTTGACACTCTATACGTAGTTCAGTAAGCCCACAAACACTTTTCCAAGTCCAAGTCCCACTCTTTAGGATGCTCTCTAGCATACTTTGATAGCATCTTCACAATTTGACCATTGCAGTTCTCAACCAACCCATTGCATTGTGGGTAGTAAGGAGAAGAATGCCTATACTGAATTTTCAATTTCTCCATGAGAGTAGCTACAAGTTTTCCCCTAAACCCTCGTCCACAATCAGAAATGATAACCACAAGAGCTCCAAACCTGCAACACACCTGTTCATATAAAAAAGAGGCCACTCTTCCTGCTGTTACATCTTTTATTGCTCTTGCCTCCACCCATTTTGTCAAATAATCCGCAGCCACAAGGATATACCTTTTTCCATTGTTGGTCCTTGGCATTTCACCTACAGCATCTACTCCCCATTTTGCAAATGCATCAAAAGACATTATAGCTTTTTGAGGCTCAGCCAAAAGCTTCCAATTTGCAAACTCTTGGCATTCATGGCAGGACTTGCACCAAAAATAAGCATCTCTCAAAATCAAGCCTATCTTTTCTTTGTACGACACTTTTCTCAAAATGCTATCCTTGCCATAAAGCATGAGATCCTCACCTACCAATGTGTAGTTTCTTGCTTTTGCAATTATTCTCTTACGTCAAACCTTTGACATGCCCTCTAGACATTTCCCTTTACAAATAAATAATTCTACATCTTGCAATGATTCCCTTCCTGCATACAAGGCTTTCTTGACCTTTAAAGGAGCTACCAAGGCATCCAACTTGTCGCTAGCCAACTCATCAGCTTCTTTATTCTACTCATGAGGAACATGCTTAAATTGTATCTTCTCAAACTCATGCAAAAGATTCTTGATGCCATAGAACCACTTCTTTAGATTTTCTTTCTTAACATTCCACAAACCAAGCAACTGATTCATGACTAGCAATGCATCCCTTTTTGCAATGACCCTCTTCAATCCAAACTCAACACACTGCTTCAACCCAAGGAAAAGCATGATATACTTGGCCTCATTGTTGCTTTCAGCTTCATCAAGATCGTAAGCTCTAAAAAAGAATACATCGCCTTTTGGGTTCTTGATGACTACCCCACCACTTGCCTTTTGAAGAACTTTCTTGTATGCACCATCAAGCATCATTGTATACATATCTGTAATATCTAATTCCTCTTCATGATCATACTTGTCAACCCTTGGGTAAGATGGAAGCTACCCCCCCCTTATGTACCACTATGTATACCA
Source organism: Adiantum capillus-veneris (assembly GCF_014529385.1). NCBI lineage: Eukaryota > Viridiplantae > Streptophyta > Polypodiopsida > Polypodiales > Pteridaceae > Adiantum > Adiantum capillus-veneris. Next base: position 152,143,730 of record NC_140940.1, read on the forward strand.
AGTGAACTTTAAGAGAATGATCCACTTTAAACTCAAACTCGTGCTCTTGAAGCTCCAAAGTCCACTTTAAGATGTGCTTGCTAGGTTTCAAATGTTGAACTACATCCGGCAAAAGATTCGATGTGGTGAGCACATAGAACTTTTGGGGCAATAGATAGGTTTTGAACCTGCGAGCGACAAGCAAGAACTAAGGCAAATACCCACTATTCCATTTCTGTGTAGGAGAATTCACTTACATTATTCATCTTGCTCTCAAAATAAACTGGTTTGAAGTTCCTTCCCTGCTTTTGTAAGAGAACCGACCCAAAAGCTATTGACCCACACTAATAGATGCATAGAAAATCCATTGCAAGTCGGGCGGACTCACTGTTGGTAAAGCACACAATACCTCCTTAATACCATCAAAAGCCTGTTGCATGTCTTCGTTCCACTCAAACCCTTGAACTCTTTGACTCAATTTCTGGAGAGGATACACATACTGACATAGCATCCAAAAAAAATGTGACAAGTACTTGAGCTTATGCACAAATGATGCCAAATCCTTTGTGTTGGTGGGCGGATCCATAAGCAAAAAAGCCTTTACTTTTTGTAGGTAAGCTTCTATTCCATTTTGGGAAACCACATGTCCTAGAAAATGGACTCTGGCATGAGCAAACTTACACTTCTTTAGGTTGAGTTTCCCACCCTCTTGTTGAAGCCTTTCAAGACTCAACCTCAGCTTCTCCGAATGTGTGACCCTTGAGCTATAACACCCAATGTCATCCATCAAAACACGAATGAACTTACCCAAATAGGGACCAAACACTCTATTCATCCATCCTTGGAAGGTACCATATGCATTAACTAGCCCAAAACGCATTCTTTTGTACACAAAACAACCCCAAGGAGTAATGAAGGTCGTCTTCAATCGATCTTCAATCGGTATCAAGATCTGAAAGTAGGCAAAAAATCCATCCATGATTCAGTAACGTTCATGACCAGCAACCTGATTGAGGATTTCATCTAGGAAGGGTAGTGGATAATGATTCCTTTTTGTGGTAGCATTCAAAGGTTTGAAATCAACACATATCCCAAATCTTCCATTCTTCTTGGGCACAATAACTACTGGAGAGACCCATTTTGATTCCTCTACTCAAAAGATGAAATCTACTTCCAAGAGCTTTGTCACCTCTTCATGAAGTGCCTTCTCATGAATGAACCCCAATCTCCTAAGATTTTGAACCTTTGGCTTGTCAGCTTCTTTCAAATTAATTCTATGCTTGACTCCTTTATCTCCTTGCAACTATGTATATTCAATGGCGAATAGCTTTAGAAACTCTGTAAACATGTCTCCATACTCCTTCCTTTATTTTTTGTCAAGTCCTCTCCTAGAATGCTCCTAGCATTCACTTTGGCAGGCTCTACAATTGCTTTTGGACTATCCTTCTCCTCCTTGACCGTCACATCATGCACCAATGCTTCCTTTTCAACACTTATCCCAAAAAGATCAAGACATAATTGCATCAAGCCTTCCTCTATACTTTCTTATGATGATGTAGGCAAAGCATCACTATCATATGACGTGGTTTCTGTCAAATCTGTATCTTGCATCTCCACTAGGGGCTGTGTATGGCTCCCATGTGTCTTCATGTTTTAGACAATGGTCCTTCCTTTCTCTTTGTCGGGGATGATGATCAAGCCCGTGCCCCAATCCTGCTTAGCACTAAGGGTTATGAGCCATGGCCTCCCTAGCATGATCAGATAATCATTCTCACCCGCTTGCATCACGTAGAAATCAACCAAGCACTCAATCCCCAAGACTTTTATCTTCACATATTCAGCTATTCCAAGACACCTTGCCTCTTTGTGGCTGGCCATCCTCATACGGATCGAAGCATTCACTGACATCTTGACGCTTTCTTCCTTCATGATAGCCTCGATCATTACACACACCTGGGTACCACCATCCACATATGCTTGCACTTCCATCTTCTTTCCCATCATAGCTTCAACTATTGGTACCATATCCACTGGGTGACCAACCCTCAAAGATGACACCATGCTTTGATGCTTTTCCTTCTTTGAAGGAAGCCACGTACTCACACACTTGGTCCAGTGCCTCCTCAATTTAGCGTTCAAAGCCACCAAGTGACCAAAAGATATATTTGCCTTTTGATTTCTTATGTTGTCGACAATATCATAGTCTTCAACACCTTGGCCAATGGGTAGTCCTTTGGACCAATTTTCCTTCTTCGCCGTCTCTTGCTACTCTCTGGCTTGTCTTCTACTTTAGCCTTTCCTTTCCTTGCTCTTGTTTCCCTCTCTTCTTTTGTCTCTTTCTCCCTATCATGCCTAGCTCTCTTATTGGCCAAAACATCCACATCTTGATGCTAAAGGGTAATGATGTTAATAGCCCTACCTTCTCCATTTACAGGCAACGATTGTGGTTGTTGTTGTGGCGGCGGTGTTTCTAATGCCCGCTCTTGATGATTTTCTTCTATTCTCCCTCGACCACGTCCATATAAGGGGTATATCCCACCTCTCTCTCTTGGTGGTTCAGGACAATCAGGGGCGTAGTGACCCTCTTCATCACAATTGTAGCATCTACTTGGATGGATTCTCTTCTCTTTGGTTCCTATTCATTATGCTAATTCTTAATTCTTTCAATTGACTGGCAAGATCATGCAAAACCTGGGCCATCCACGGGATCTGGACCTTGAACCACTCGCTCCACTCTATCATCCGTTGCCACAGGGACCATTGGTTGCACCACAACTGGCTCAATGTGTGTGCCTTGCTCCCACCTTCTCTTGATCTTCTTGCTCTTGGCCTCAATAATTTCCACAACTCTTTCAAATGTAGCAGGCTCCTCTTGATTGACCTTGTCCCTTACACTTGGATGAAGACAATCCATAAACTGATGCACTTTAAAAAAATCCCCTGGAGGTACTTGGGATGCCGCCTCCAATTGCACCCATAGTCCTCTGCAGTGTTGCAAAAACTCTTTAAAGTTAGCATGAACATCTTGTTGCAAACCTCTCAATTTTGTTGTCACTTCTGTTGTGGTTAGTTTCTTTCCAAACCTGTCAAAAATTGCCAGCTTCACCTGCTCCCATGTTTTCTTTTTGTCTTGCTCTAAACCTTCAAACCACTCCTGAACTTCTCCGTTGAGTGAAAGAGGATAAAACATGAAGCTTTTCTTTGTCATTCACAATGTGCATACCAAGCGTATGTCACTCGAAGTCCGCAATCCAATCCTTCACATCCTCCTTCCTTGTGAACATTGGTCGACTACAAGCCATCTCTTCGGAGTCGCTTATCCCTTGCATGAGTAACACCACCAAATTTGAAGTCTTTCACCTCAACCAAACCACCACTTTTCTTCAATAAAGCTCGAACTTCACAGCAAAACCGCTTCACCTGGGTGCACAACTGGCAAATTTCCGCTCCCCAGCGGGATCACCAAAGGATGATGGAGCAAAAGACGTCATGCGCACACTCACACATCCACACACTCAACACCACACAAGGAATTTTCTTGAATACCAACCCACACACACCGCCACTCAAGAGCTCAATAATAATACTACCCACAAGCTCAATTCAATCTCCAAACGCCTCGACCTACAAGCCCTTGCCTGTCCCAGACACTACAAGGTGAGTCAAGTTGATCAACACTTGAAATCACACTCCATGGTGACCAAAATATACAAGAAAAACCATCAAAAACTCCAGCCACAAAATGCCTCTCTCAAAACATTGCAAAGCCTTCACCAAACTCCACTCTGTTGGACTCTTTGGAGTAGCGCCAACCCTAATGGCAACGATACAGGGTCACATAGTCTTGCAGAAAGCCGCACCTTCTTCCCTCAATTCCTCGCATACACACATAATTTCCCAAGTGAAAAATTGAATAGAGAAAGATCTCATTCACTCCTCCACACACTCCAAAACAGGACGCAAATGCAACGGGACTGCACTAGACCACCTGTACGAACCCTGCTTGCTTCCCCACACAGAGAGGTGAAAGTGCCAAGACTTGGCTTTGAAAATAATACCTCATCTGGAACACTCATGAAACCGTGAGTGATGTGGAAAATTGAAGCCTTTTCGCACCATTTTTGGTCATTTTCTGACCTTTTTTTACCCAGTTTTGGCCAGTTTTGACCCCCGCGAGGGCATTTTTCATGGAAAAAACTCCAAACGGACTCCAAAATTCACCAAATTTTTCACGCTCGATCCTCCCAAAGCACTTTTCCACATCCCCACATTCTATTTTTGACCATATCTAGGATAGTGCACGCATTACCGTAGATCAGGCACCGTAAATAGACAATTATTACATGTCCCAAACTTCTTGAGCGGAATGAGAGTACCCACACTTGTCGCTTGCATTATTTATATTCTAGAAAGCTCAAAAAAATTATTTAGAGACAAAAGAGGCCACGAAGAACCATATTCAAGGCCCCGATACCCTATCCAGGCATGTACATGTGCTTGACTGCTGGCATGAGAACCTGACTATTCACAATGTGTACACGTTGCATCTTTTTTAGAACTTGAAACCACTTTGCAAAGCTCCCAAATGCATGTATTTACATATTTTTGTACATATGACCAGGCATATAAATGCTACTTTGTACACGTCAAAAGCGGTCTATCACCGCCTATGGGTTGAAGGTGGATCCTATCAAGAAAAAAGGATTATTCAAAGTTGGAGAACAGGAATCTAATGGTATTGGAGAGGTATTTCCATGCACTATAGAGTCTGCTATGAAGGGTAAAATGACTATAGAGGTTTTACATGAGGCTGGAGATTGTATTCGGTTTGAAACAGGTTGGAATGACCCTATAAACTCTTTGTCAGTGCATGCATACATTGACAAATGTTAAGCAAATGAGGCCATTGTTGAAGAGAAATGTAGGTGCGAGAATGGGGATGAAGGGCCTTCAAAGCGGGCCACAAGGAGTGGAGGTAGAAATAACACAGTGCCTCCTAGATCATGTTTCCCGCAACAGATGCATGTCCCCGAAGTGACTATGCAAGAGGCCTCTAAAGAGAAGAACAAGGATGCATCGAAATCCAAAGCAAAGGGTCCGGCCTACAAAATCCAATCTGATATAGAGGTAGCAACGGATCTCAAAAAGGTTTTGGAAGAGAGGATTCTAAACAGTAAGGTGGAATTTACCATGGGTGAGGTCCTTGGTATAACAAAGTGGGAATTCCACAAAGAAATAATTGACATCATAAAGAGTAAGTGATAGTCTCTTATTGAATCTATCCATGTATAGGGTGAAGGAGAGACTTTAAATGCACAGGGAGTACAGGTCTATGGTGAACAAGGTGATGAAACTATTGTTGGATGCTACAAGTCTAGGGAAGGAGTAAAACACGTTCGCTTCTTGGATGATGAAGATGAAGTTGAGACTGCTCACAAGAGTTACTACTTGAAGAGTCATTGGGCAAGAGAAACTACTGAGACCCTGGTAAAAGTGAGAGACTTAGAAGAGCCATACATTGCATTGATAGATCATGGGTCAGAGATTAACCTCATGTCAAAGAGTCTTTATCAAAAAGGAAAATGGACAATTGATATAAATCATGGCTGGATGATTTCTGTAGCAAACAACTCATCAGGGCAACTGTATGGATCTTGTACAAATGTTAAGGTGACTATAGGGGATGTGAAATATGACCAAAATTTCTTTGTACAGGAGATGTCTACATACCTCCTTATCCTTGAGCAGCCATATATCATTGCTACTCGCATGGAAACCAAGGTGATGGACCATGGGTCAGCTTATGCTAGGGTAAAGAGCAGGGATGGAAAGTGTGTAGTATAGTTCCTTACTATTTGTGCGGACCATGAAAGGAACCGTCAAAGTCTTAGAGAGAAACCCTTGACAAAGACAAATAAAGAATTCAAGGACTACAAGGATATGAAGGGTTTTGGCCATGTACCATTGGAGAGCGGGATTGCAGTGGTACAAAAAGAAAAAAGGACTCGCATGATGTATATGAAAAGGAAACATTTTCTACAGGTTTTGTAGGATTAGCAGACTATGTATCTATTGCTTTTACAAAGTGTGAGGACTTAAAGCGGGGTGAACGGCAACATGTAAATAGTGTACAAAGAGGTTTGAAGATGAATGGTTTGCTAGAAGATGATGAATGCATTGTAGGTGTGTTTGATGAGTGTTCATTTGTGGATACTATGCAAGATTTGGAGTCTTCGGTGGATTGCAATTTGCGTATGGAAGGTGAGGTTGTGGAAATGTACAAAGTCGTTGAGGATTTAAAAAATGCTCAATGTGGTGATGTACGAGTGGAGACTAAGTATAAGTATGTGGCAAAGAAAGTGAAACCAATGGAATTACCTCTACCAATGGGATGTACGGATAAGATGGAACAAGCTCCTTTGCAACCTAGTCTTTGTGAGCCAAGCAAGATTGGGCATAAGTTTACACATGACATTTTGAAGGAGTTAAAGATTGGTCGCAAGGACAATTTGACAGATGTTGAAAGAGTATGATTTGAAGGAATGCTTGCCAAACATGAAAAGTCTTTTGCATTTGAGCCACATGAGATAGGGTGTGGTGATCCATCCATTGTTTCTCCTATGGTGATCTTCACTATCCCTCATGTACCTTGGAACTTGAGGCCTATTCCGGTTTCAAAGACCCATTTGCCAAAACTCATTGAGTTGCTTAATGAAAATATCAAGATGGATATTTTGGAGCCTTCTTGTGCTCCATATTCAAACAGGTGGTTCACAATTCCGAAGGAAAATGGTTCTTTACACTTTATTCACGATATGCAACCTGTAAATAAGGTGACAATCAGATATCTGGGTATAGGGCCAACTGTCGATGATTTTTCAGAGGCATTTGCAGGAAGGGCAATATATTCTATGGGAGATTTTTACTTAGGGTATGATCAATTCCAACTAGCAATGGAAAGCAGGGACCTGACTACCATGAGGACACCCTTGGGTTTAGTAAGGATGTGCACCTTACCTCAAGGGGCAACTAATTCAGTTGGGCTTGGCTTATCTCTATTGAGCCTTGGGAACAATGAGATGGGAATAATTTCTTTCTTGTCTGATGGACCCAAAAAAGATTTCTAAATGGAGTTGAGGGGGATAGGGAGGTGTCTAGTGTAATGGGTGAAGAATAGTGGCATAGGATCATGGACTAGCGGAGCCAAAAGAACTTAGGGTGAATTAGATGGCATGGGTTGGGTTTAGATAGCCAAGGAAACATTGGTGCACACAGAGGGAGTCTCGTATGTGGGTAGCTATTGCAAGAAAGTCTAACAAGCAAGTAGTCAATGCCCAAGAATCCTTGGCCTTTAGTAAAATTAGGATTCCATAATTAGTAGTTTTGACATATTCTTTGGAGACGGTGTTAGGAGTTAATTTTTGGAAGAAGTGATTGTGCATATGTACATACACATGCATGGTGCATCAAATAAAGGATTGCGCATTTTCCAGAGCCAGGTGGTTCCGTGGGGCCTACATGTGTACAGGTAGGACATCGATTTTCACTATCACCAGTACCAGTGTGTTTTTTCTATAATAATGAGGATTTGGTAGCATGTAAAACTTCTCGAGGAAGCTATCCACAGGCCAAGGACATGAGGTAAGTAGGTGCGTCAGATGGCATCTAGTGGCATCAAGAGGTCGAATGGGGTCAATACTTGCACGTGGGTAAGCGAGGACACAAAGTGGGTGTTTTCTTGTGATGATTATGCAAAAAGGTTACCATGAGGACTATATTTGGGGGCCACTTCACGTGATTTAGGGATGCATTATTGGAAAAGGTTGAGTGCCAAATGTGCGGATGATGGAAAAAGGTAACAAAAATGCACTACGTCATCAATTGTTTGCCTGTTTGGGGTCCGTTTGAGGTGAACTAAAAGGCCAAAGGTTCCCAAGGGATAAAGTGAAGTGTGGACGCTGAAAAACCTAACAGAAGACCAAAAAAAACATGGAGAGAAGAGGAAGAACAGCCACAAGTAAATGTTTATTGTTTTTGGAGCCTGTTTTGGCCATAAACTACTCATCCGAGGTCGGTTTGTGCACTTTGATATTGTAGAATAGGGTTTTTGGCCGCTCCAAACACAATGGAGCTGTCCATTTTTCCAAATTACTCACTTTTTCCTGATATTTTGGCTGTGTAAGTTTCTCCTGTGAGCGAAGCCTCTGTTCAAATTTATGACTGTATCTGGCATATTTCATCCATATTGTGTGAGCTATTGGCCCCATTGGTGTTGGACCAAGCTCAACTGTACCTAAACATTAGAATTCTCCTCTATTGAGCTGAGTTATTTGGGGGGGTGTGTGTGTCTCTCTGTGTTGAGTGGGAAAGGGTGAAAGCATGTTAACTTGTCATGCTTTTTCATGTCCCGGACAATGCTAACTAGCACAATTTTGACATATGCTAACTAGTATAATAACTTGAGCTACATCTCTAAGATCTATGACATATGATATATCAATAGAAAGCACTTGAAACAAGGAATCCAAATGTACAACCTCCGACAAATTTTGATATTATTTGTAAAAAAATTTACCGGACGCCCAACTTTTCGAAGATGTGCTAACTTGAAATTGCTAACTAGCACAAAAAGCGCGACAGGTTAACATGCTTTCACCCGAAAATGGATAGTCTCTCTCCTCTCACTCCATCGGTGTGTTCCCTGTCTCAACCATGTGGATTGTGTAAGCCGAGTGGTGCCCCATAGTGTGTGTGTGTGTGTGTGTGTATCATCTCAAGAGTGTGTGTCCGGTGATTATAGAGGCATTGTGTGTGTTTCCAACCCGCTTACATTCTTTTGGTGTCCCCACGGAGGATCTTCTTCGAGTACCTTCAGCTTCAAGATTTGGGATTACAGGTTGCAGATTATAGGTTACAGGTTACATGTACATGTACAAGTGATTCACACAGGTACAAGTAGCTGGAGTAGAGTGATACACTGATAGTGGAAGTCACTTGCAGTTGTCGTGGGTATGTATCAATTGGTGCCTGTTTGAGCGCATTGTCTTGTATTGTACTTTATTTGTGGATACTTCCATTGTACTCCTTTGTGGAGCCATACTTGGTTTTATTGGGCGGTCCCAACCATTTCTAAGACTTGGTCTGGAAGATAGTCATTTATGAGACTTGACTATACGAGATTTGCATAAGCTTTCGTGAGAGGGTCGATAGCGTGAGGTTTTATTGAGCTGGGGGATTCTCAAATGTGACATCCTTCCGGTGATACAGGTGGCTGGAGCAGCCTTTTCGTGACCTCACCATAGGCTATGTACTAGTGATTCCTACTTGATTCTCGGGCTCTATTGTTGGCAGGTTATGCATACATATACAGTCTATATTTTCGGTTATTACTGCTCTACTTCTAGGGAAAGTCTGTGAAATTTTTTCCAAGTTGTGATGGCTGGCTTTTTGGTCTTTTGAGCCATTTATGTTGTTATGTTGCTGAAATTTTGGCAAAATTAGAGGATAAGTTAGGTGTGCCTTCTTGGGACTACATGGTATGGATGATCAAAATGGACCTCAATTCACTCCTTTTCATTTAACACAAAGAATCCAGATAAATGTTCATGTGTCCAGGAATTATTTTTTTCAGCAGCACATAGTCTTTATGTTTGGGCCACAAAGATTAAGAGAGATATTGGAATGCCATTTGCCTGCTGTAATTCCGATGATTAACTATTAAAACTCATTTGATGTGCATGTGTTTGTCCTTATATAAAATTGAGCTCCATTGAAATTTTTGGGGAGTGGGTCAGTAAAAAGTTTGGGTTCTTGCACGTGTGTTAGAAGGGGTTCTCGAAGCATTGAAACTTGGGTAGCCATGGATTTCTCTTATCTGGAATTTCATGGAACAAGTGATGAAGATGTGGAAGACTTTTGGAAAAGATGGAGGTTGCCTGCATTAGCAATCAGATTCACAATCTTTCATAGATGTTACGTCTTCTCCAAATCGTTTTGAAGAGTGATGCACGAGTTTGGTCCAAAGCATTTGAAGAGGAGTTGTTGGCGGCAGATCCACCTGTGAGATTAAGTTGGGGTAATCTAAGGCATGGATTGGAAGTGGACTTTGTGAATACAAAAGATCCTGACAAAGTGTGGCAAGAGGTACAAGGTTTGGTGCAAAAGGAAGGTGAGCCAGTAGATGCGTACGTATGTAAGTTTTCATTGGCATGGGAGCGGATGTGCAAGGCCTTAGCACCAAAATTACCCCCACCTGACATGATAAAGAAGGACAGGTTCTTGGCTGGTCTTTGGGAGAATATACGTTGGAGAGTGGAGCTGAAGAAGCCTAGAACATATGAAGATGCATTGGAGGTGGCAAGGAACAAAGAGTGGAAGCTGAGGAAAATGAGCCAGCTAGGGGTGGAGTCTTCGCTTAGGAGGTCTGAGTTTTAGCCTATGGACTCTTTACAAGGTCGCATGCTAGGGGTTCATCATGAACCAATGGTTTCTATTACTCCTCAAGTTATGCCAATAGTGGTCACTACAGCAATGCAAGATGATGGGCTAAGGCAAGACATGAGGCAAGTGGTAGATTTAATGAAGAATCTCAGCCTAAACATGCTAGGTAATGTGGGAAATAATCGAGGTCGAGGGAGGTTTGCAAATTAGCTAGGAGGTGAAGAAAGACCCAGAAATGGTGTTGGACAAAGCAATGGTAGAGTCTGGAGGCAGACACCCACGTGTTATAATTGCGGAGATTTGGGACACATTAGCCCGCAATGTGATAAGCCACCAAGGATGGTGGGAGACATGTATCCATTGCCAAGACAGGTGCTAATTAGGTCAAATGATTACTGCATCGAAATTAAGGGAGAAGAAGGAACTAGTAGACTAACCCAAGAGGAAAAGGGAAAGACAAAAGTGATAAGTGTAGTCACCTCGGAGAAGGCAGCAAAGCTGGAGGATACATTAGTGATGCCTATTGGGAAGAAGACCACAGAGGACAAGGAAGAAAGAAGTGCCCCAGGTCCTAGTAAGAAGAAGGGAAAGAGCCATGAAGACGAGGATGTCAAGGCCAAGAGGAAAAGGAGGTCTCGTCACAAGTTTCATCTTTCAGATTTGCCACTAGGAGATGGGCAATTAAGCTATGACTTGAAGGAGTATTTGACAAGCAAGAAGGCAGATGTTACTTTGGGCAGCTTATAGAGATGGTGCCTAAGATAAAGCGATAGTGGAAGAGGATGGTTAACCCAATGGAGGAAGAACCAGAGAGAGGTTCAGTAAAGGTGTTGGCAATGGACGAGCTACGAGAAATTTTCCCAATAGTAGATGTGTGGCACAAAATAAAAAATCAGGGACAAGGTCACGTGGATGGTGGGGCCCAAATATGTGTCATAACACACTCATGCGTTGAGAAGATGGGTCTTACAGTGATTGGGGTGTCAGGATTTTGGATCATATTGGCAGAAAGTAAAATGTTTGGGTGTTGTAAAGAGCTTAGAAGTGGATGCATATGATGCAAAGGTAGTGGTTGATTTTCATGTGATGCCAGCGGGGTTGGGAGCATATCCTTTTATATTGGGCATACCATGGTTACGTGCAGTGGGAGCCGTTCAAGATTGGAGGCATGGTACAATTAGCCTTTATGGAAAGACAGGTGCCAAGAAGCTATATAATATGGACACAAGGAAAGTATTGAAAGAGATTTATGAAGATGAGGATGAGTCTAGTGATGAAGAGTATTCCACAGTGACTGATGAGGATAGTGATAGTACTACCAGAAGTAATGAGGATGTTGATGTTACATTTCTTCTGATGGACAAAGAAACCCATGAGTCTGGTTTAGTTGCATTTGCAAATGATATTGAAGATGAAAGTGAAGGGCCTTATGAAGTGATTGAAGGGCTGATGCAAACGAAGGTTGAATTGTCAAAGAAGCAGGAATTGATGACACAAATGATAGTGAAACCTCTCAGCTATGGAGAAGGATATATATTTGCACATGCTGGCTAGTTTTCCAGATTTGTTCATTACTTCATATGAAGAGATTAGAGGGTTCAAAGGAGAAGAGATGCATATAGAGCTGAAAGAAGGTGCTAAGCCAGTGCGGCAAAGGCTAAGAAGGATGGGTCAAGAGCAAATGGAAGCCTTATGGGAAGAGGTGGACAAGTTATTGAAGGCAGGGTTCATAGTCCCAGTGGAAACCACAGAATGGGTAATTCCAGTAGTAGTCAGCCCAAAGAAGGATGGAAAGTGGAGGATTTGTGTAGATTTTAAACCATTAAATGTAGCCACTAAGAAGAACCCATATCCTCTCCCATTCATCGATCAAATATTGGCTTCCATGGTAGGTTATGAGAGGTACAGTGTGTGTGATGGTTTTTCAGGCTATCTTCAATTGAAGATTGCTCTTAAGCCATGGGGCTATTATTTCCACACGGTATTGCCATTTGGGTTGTCAAATGGATCTGTTTTCTATCAAGAGAGAGCAAATTGGGTATTGGAACCATTCATTGGTAGTTGTGTTAAATCTTTTATGGATGACTTTTGTGTCTACAGCAGTAGGGTTGAACACCATGAGAAGCTGCAGATGGTATTGGCTCGATATGATGAATGTGGAGCACAAATAAATCCAAAAAATGTCATCTAGCACAGCCAAGGGTGAAGTTATTGGGCCATATGGTGTCAGAAAATGGCATTGAGGCTGATCCAGACAAGGTTAAGTCTATTATTCTTCTTCCATCACCTACGAGTACAAAGCAATTGGCAACCTTTATACACAAAGTGAAGTACATGGCGTGGTTTATTCCATTGTCTTCATAGATCCTTTATCCATTACCACAAGTGGCAAAGCATGATCCATTACAATGGGATGACAAGTGTGAAGAAGTGTTTCAAGAGGTGAAAGAGGTGTTAGGGGGGTTATCAGCCATGCAGACTCCTGATTGGGAGCAAGTGTTTTATGTAAATCCTTCAGTAGGGGATGATGCCATTGGAGCCATGCTATTGAAAAAGGGGAAGGGTAGCCATTATATGAGGCCAGTAGATTGTGCAAGCCGAGTGAAGCTGGTAGCAGAGAGAAAATTCTCGGAAGTAGAGCTAGTCATGGCCAGTGTAATATTTGCTTGTCGACCTTTTGTTTTCTTGACGAATTATACTTTTTTTCCACAATTAGTTAATGGCACTAACATGTCAAATGTGGTGAAGAAATGGGTAATTGAGCTGCAAGATTTTGATGAGTTCTCTTTTCTAGTGGAAGATAGTACAAGAGCTACCCTAGCCGATTTGTTGACCTACAAGGAGAATCCCCTTATTGTTAAGGAAGAGGCGGTGAAAAAGGTAGTCGAAGAAGTGCCACAGATCAGAAATGCACATGTTATGTTCTTTGATGGCTCATACAGGAAGAGCCATGATGCAGCTTCAGGGGGTATAGCACTCTATGATCCAGAGGGGAAGCTAGTATGCAAGAGAGGGTTCAAGTTGTATGCGCATAGTAACAATGAGGCTGAATATGCTACTTTGGAAGCCGGATTGCACATTTGTTTGAAGCAGGAGATTAGAAGGTTGAGCATAAAAGGTGATGCCTTGTTAGTTGTGAAGCAAGTGTTGGGTGTGTGGAAGATCAAGAACACGTCATTGAAAGAAATGTGTTTCAGAATTAAAGGCCTGTTAAAAAAATTCGAAGCATGGAGCATCAAACACATAGAACGTGCTCTAAATGGAGAGGCACATGAAGTAGCTCAAAGCATGATTGGGGAGCTATTTGTGTTGAGAACCAATTTTCCTCTTTATCATGGTCGGGAAGGTTTGGCTCAAGAAGAGGAGTTTTTGCTAACAGGAATCATTCCGAAAGTCATTCATAAGTCTAAGAAGTATGATTTTTGTGCGTAGATCATACAAGTATGAATTGATTCGTGATGTCTTATACATGAAAGGGACTGATCTCGTGTTGGGAAGTGTACCTTGGTGGGAGGAGCTTTACAGAGTGTTGGAATAGAATCATGAAGGTGCATGTGGCAGATATTTTTCTCTAAAGATCACCTTGCATAAGATCTTGCAAGAGGGGTATGTATGGCCTAGTTTGGACAAGGATGTTCACCATTGATTTAGGTCTTGCAATAGATGTCAAGAATTTGGGAAGAGGGTGTTGAAGCCACAGCTATGAAAAATCTTTATTGCGTTTGATGTGTTTGAAAAGTGGGGGATTGATGCAATTGGCCCGTTACCTATCACAAGCAGGGGCAAAAGCTATATTTTGATTGCAGTGAACTATCTCTCTAGATGGGCAGAGGCTATAGCAGTAAAACAAATCCCTACAAAGGATGTGGAAAAATTTGTGTATGATGAAATATGTTGCAAGTTTGGGGTGCCATTGGAGCTAATTTCAGATAAGGGGCCAGGATTTAGAGCTAAACTGCTAGACTTTTTATGCTCGAAGATGAAGATAAGGAACCAACATACCACTCCTTCTTACCCGCAATGTAATTGCTTAAATGAGAGATTCAATGGTGAGTTGGTACAAATTCTTTTGAAAGTGATAGAGCACCAAGGAAAGAATTGGGATTTGGAATTGCATAGTGCATTACGGGCTTACCGTACTTCGGTGAAGATAGGTATAGGGTTTACTCCATTTCATTTGGTATATGGAAAGGAAGCACTATTGCCTGTGGAAGTAGAGTTTCTTGTGGCCAAGATTCTAGAAAAGTTGCTTGGGGAGTCCAATGATGCATTCAAAGATAGGCTCTTACAATTACAAAAGGTTCACCTGGATAGGATGAGTGCGTTGGAACATTATGGGCAGATGCAAGATAAGGCTTTAGCAAAGACAAATGATAAGGTCAAAAGTAAGGGTATTAAGAAACATGACTTGGTTTTGTGCTACATTCTTTCGTGTCCTTTACTTCCAACTAGTTCTTGTTCTATTTTATCCTTTTCTAGATTCCCAAATGGTTTTATTTTTTGTTTTTGTGCTTCTAGCAGTGTTTGCATAATTTGCACTAAGTTTTTGTAAGCTTATAGGTTTGTTGTTTCCATATCAGGTGCTAGGTAGTTTTTCCATTTTGTTTCCATTGTTTGACCTACTTTCAAGCCTTCTTGAAAATATTCTAACGCTATATTAGTGGGTTCATAAATCTTGTCTACAAACACAAATCCTCCCAATTTTGGCTTTGGTTCTTTAAACTCACTACTCATTGACTTTGTTCATTCCTCAAGAGATTTCTCTTTGATTTCTCTTTGTCGTTTTGGTCTTCTAGTTCATAGTTAGTCTTACCACTTTTGTTGGAGTCTTTAGAAGACTTCTTACTACCATCAAACTCCGTAATACTATTTTGCTTATTTTCCTTTTCATATGTCATTGTCACTACCTTGATTGAAATTGTATGTTCACTATTTGAGGAGCTATCTGGTATGACATGTACTATGTTTATGGTTATTCTTCCTTTGCTCATAAGACTCCCAGGACAATCTCACAATATTGTCCACCTTTTTTGTTGCATTGCATGCAGTAAGCCTCAATTGGCCTAGCATTCTTGGTTGATCCTAGATAATCATTTTTTTCAATGATCATTGTATCCGCAATTATGGAAATCATTAGGACTTGTTTGGGGTCTTCTTGGGATCTTTAGATTGGACACTTAGGAAAGTTCTTAAAATGCTAATGAAGGTTTGACCAAGCTAATGGCATAGTCCTTCAAATACATATTTTCATTTTTGCTAAAAACAAAATAGTCTCGATCATATCTAGTCGCTAGATCCTCTTAGCTTTTTGGGTGTTAGTGCATCCCCACATACCACTCCCCCACTTTGAATTTGAATTTTTTTGCCACTCCTTCCCCCCCTTCTAGAGGTGTTGGAAATGTCTTTCTCTCTCTACACCCTCTCTCTAAAGAAGTTTGGGGAGTTATGCTTGGGTTTAGGCTTCCTTTTCCCTTTCTAGAAGACATAGCCTATAGATCTAAAGCTCCTCTACCTCCCTCACTCAGTCAAAACCCTCTCTCTCTTTCTCTCTCTCTCTCTGTCTCTCTCTCCTCATAATAGCTCATCATAGATCTTTCTCTCTCTATTTTGCATTAGTGAATATCTGCACATCCTTGAAAGCTCTATGTCCATGTCCATTGGCATCTCCACCTTCACCTCCATCTTCAGCTCCACATCTAGCTCCAGCTCCACCTACACCTCCATGTCCATTTCCATCTCCATCTCCATTTCGATCTTCATCTCCATCTCCATCTCCAGCTACAATGGCTATGCAAGACATCACCAACAAACCTTCAAAGTTTATATTAAATGTCAATTTGGAGCAGGAGTATTCAGCTTTGAGAAGCAATCAAGATAGCGGGCCTATTTTGATGGACATGCTACGATGGCAAGGAAGGAAATCCATTGACCTTTTGAGGAATGGTGCCATTTATCCCCTTGATCCTCAGACAGGTGTATCTCCACCATTCACAACATCACACAACTCTTACGCTTTTTGGGTGACAGCTACCATGGATAGTTAGGCTATTGCTCGAGACGTTACACTTTGTGCTTGCAAGAACTCTCAACACGTAATCAAATTCAAACAAAGATAGAAATGATGAAAGCTCCAAGCTTAGCTGAAAAGGAACAACTTTGAGCATCAACCTTGACTGAAAAGGAGCAACTCATGCTGCAAATAGTGGAATTAAGGAAGCAACTTGCGGAGCAGAAGGTAAAGCTTGACAACGATAAAGAAAGCATCCATCAAATTGTAGAAAATTACATGTATATTTGGCATTCAACTTTAAATCTCTAAAAGCACATCGACCACTTTACTCACCTTCCCATGGGACTAAAAAAGAAAGTGTAGGGTTGTGGGGCTCCTTGATAAACTTGGAGGCACTCATAAGAGATGTGTGTGCCAAACAAGATAGTTGTAGGTTTTAAGAGTGTAATGTTTTAGTAGAATTTAGTATTTGACTCTTTTTCTTTTTCCTTTTTGTAGAGAATGTGTGCAAAAGCAATTCTAGGTTGAACAGTATCGAGGATTGGTGAAGGCATCCATACTTCGGTACATGATTGATGAGAAAGACATTATAAATATAATCTTTGATCGCGTACATGCTACTGTGACAATCCCTTCAAAAACTATTGCTAAAGTAATTTCAAAATATTATTCCCCCTTGAGACATTCTTATAGTGCTACCATATACATGTGGTAGTGATGTGTGTGAACACACTTAGGACCGCCAAGGAATTTTTCCCTCACTAGGACGTTTTTTCCTCCCTACATTGTATATACGCCCATTCATTCTAGGGATATCTATCTTTCCATTGCATACTAAGTAATATACTCTTTGTTCTGTGCCTTGAGCTTCCTTCTCCAAGCTGTGTGTGTTTTCTTGCAACCCTATTTCCAACAATTGGTATCAGAGCCGGTTGTGTCCTCTAGCGCTTAGTCGCCAGCAGCTCCAGCACATGCTTGCTCACTTTCTTCGATTTCAGTCAGCTTTGGCAAGCGTTCATAAGTCGACAAAAAATTCCACTACATGCAGCACTGCATTGGCTATTTTGTCATTTTGTGCAAAATTTTTGTCAGTGCCATTTTTTGCATAACATGTCTCTTACAGACGTCTTCTATAGTTTGTGCTATGTAGCACATATTGTGCCTGCTTTGTTTCTCCTCATTTTGAGGAGTTTTCACATGAAGTCCAACATTTACCATGGCTGACAACAACATATATGTGTTCAAGATATTTGTTGCTCAGGGCTGATTGGATGGGGACAATTACCGCATCTGGGATTACATGATGCAACATGTTATTGTGTCAAAGGGGATCTAGAATATTGTGCAAGGCATCGATGTACATCCTGGTTTTGAGGATGTAGGCGATGTTGAGGATGTTGTAGGTCTTATTTCAAGGCTTGCTGTTGTTAGAGTTGTTTTGCCTATGGCAGAACAAGCTCATTGGGATGTAAAGGATACACAAGCTCATGCATTGATTGCAAAGCACTCTATTACTCCTCACACTCGTTTAACAAAATATACAAAATTGCAATGAGGCAAAAAATGCATTGCTGCATAAAGAGCTAGAGTTGAAGATTATGCATGAGGAAGATGATAAGGACACTTTCCTTTCTGGTGTCAAGATATCAATGAGAAACGTTTTTTTGCAGGTGAAGTCATTTCAAACAGTTCCCTTGTGCAGACTGTTTTTGATGCCTTGCCAAACTCTTACCAGACTTTTGCTAGTACTTGGAGACTTATGATCCAAGGAAATCCTGAAGTTGTCAAGTTTGATGCATTGTGCACATTGTTGTTGCAAGAGTCACTTTCTAGAAAAAATAGAACTAGACAGCATGCAGCTGAATATGTTTTTATTGCTACTCAAAGAAAGGGTGGTAACAGAAATGTAGCCACTTCTTATGCTTCTTTTGCGAGTGGAAAATCACATGTTCCTAATGCTTTTGCTGGCAACAATTTGTTTGAAAATTTTGGTGATAAGGTCTAAAAGAAGACGTGTTGCCATTATTGTAAAGCTAATGATCACTTGATCAAGCAGTGTCCTAAGTTGAATGCCAAAGAGGCTAAGAAGAAAGAGGGAGTGTTCCACTACAAATGCAGGTATTGTTGAGTCTTCTATGAAACGAGACTGTGATGCTGATGTTGATCGAGAATGGGCTTTTAGAGAAGAGTGTACCTATAATCCTGATGTCCATGATGCATGCATGTCAGTTGATGTATGCTGATGTTGATCCAGAATGGGCTTTTAGAGAAGAGTGTACCTATAATCCTGATGTCCATGATGCATGCATGTCCAGGATGCATGCATGTCAATTGTTGCAGATTCACATGTGTGGTATTTTGATAGTGGTGCTACAAAGCACATTACCATACATCGTGATTTGTTCACCTCTCGAGTCTGTCCCTCATGGGAATTCAGTTACTTGTGCAAACAATCTCTTATACGATTCAGGGAGTTGGAAAGATTGTGCTTATTGCTACAAATGGTAGTTCTTTCACACTTGTTAATGCACTTTATGTACCTCGGATCAAGTAGAATATTTTGTTTGTATCTGCACTTACTAGACTTGGTCTTGTAGTAAAATTTGTGGAGGATAGATGTACAGTATGTGATCTCAGTTTCGATGATGAAATTGTTGCATCTGGTATTTTATGTTGTGAGTTGTATAAGCTCACTTTGTATGACAAGTGTGGGAAAAATTTTGCAAATGCAGTTGTGGATTCAAAGGCTATTTCAGATGCAAAACTTTGGCATGCACGTTTTGGTCATCTGAATTTTGCCAGTTTGCTACGTTTGCAAAAATCTCATATGTTTTCTTCTTTTCCACCTATTGAAGCACCTATCAAACATGTTTGTGAAGGTTGTATTTTGGGTAAGATGCAGTGTTCGAAGTTTCCAAAGGATGGTTCAGTTAGCGCCACATGTAGGTTGCAGCTCGTGCATAGTGATGTTTGTGGGCCCATGCAAACTCCATCCTTGGGCAATTACCTTTACTTTGTGACTTTCATTTATGATTACTCCAGGCATGCATGGGATTTCTGCTTAAAGCAAAGTGAGAATTATTTATGTGCTTTAAAATTTTTTTGGCTATGGCTAAAAATATCTCAAAATGTACTATGGACACCCTCCCTTTTGATCGAGGGGGCAAGTATATGTCTCATGAATTTAATGTTTTTTTGGCTAGTCGTGGGATAAAACACCAATGTACAGTGCCTCAGAAAAATGGTGTTGCTGAGAGGAAAAACATGTCACTTATGGAAATGGCACGATGTATGTTCAAAAGTCAAGCTTTGCCTCATTCTTTTTGGCTTGAGGCCATCATGTGTGCCACTTATGTACTAAAAAGGTGTCCTACAAAATCTTTGTATTCTATTACTCCATACAAAGCATGGCATGATAGAAAGCCTTCTATTGAGCACATGTGTGTTTTTGAATGTTTTGCATATGCTTTGATACCACAAACACATCGCAGAAAATTGGATGATAAGGCTGTCAAATGTTTTTTTGTTGGTTATAGTGCTAAAAGAAAAGTTACAATTTATATCATCCACAAACAAAATCTATTTGGTTTCACGGGATGTTGTGTTTGTGGAAGATTCTGTTCAGCCCTTGTTGTCATGTACTGGAGACAATAATGTAAGCTCACGGGATATTCATGACACTTTGTTGCCTCTTTTCAATTGTGGAAGTAGGAATGCACATTCCAATGAGACAAATGTACATCCTAAGGGGGTTTCTAAAAATGTTACAAATCAGCCTATTACTGATGTAGATGTACATGATGTACTTGATGAGGAAAGGGCTAAAAATGATTAGGCTAGAGGTATGCCAAAATGGCTGGTGCATACATTGCATGATAGTAAATTGGATGCTCCTTTGTCTAGTCGCACTCGTTCAGGCTCTTGCCATGCATCTTATGCATCATATTATTATGCTTGATGAGTAGGCTAGAGGTATGCCAAAATGGCTGGTGCATACATTGCATGATAGTAAATTGGATGCTCCTTCATCTAGTCGCACTCGTTTGGGCTCTTACCATGCATCTTATGCATCAGATTATTATGCTTTCGCTGTGTCTAGCTTACATGATGTTGATGAACCTCTGTGTTTTGATGAAGCCTAGAATTCAAAAAATTGGATGGCTGCCATGCAATCAGAATATGCTGCACTTATAGAAAATCACACATGGACTTTATGTGATTTTCCTCCTAGAAAAAAGGCCTTTAGTACAAAGTGGGTTTAGAAGTTGAAATGCAAGCCGACTAGTGAGGTTGATTGCCATAAGGCTTGACTTGTTGCAAAAGGCTATGCGCAACAGAAAGGCATAGATTATGAAGAAAATTTTTCTCCCACTTGTTGTATGACTACTATTCATTTTCTATGTGCATTGGCAGCTCTCTTTGGTTGGAATGTACAACAATTCAATATTGTTATTGCTTTCTTGAATGGTGACATTTTTTTAGGAAGTCTATGTAATGCAGCCTCGCGGTTTTGTCAAGAAAAGGAAAGAGGACAAAGTGTACAGATGTAAAAATGCTTTGTATGGGTTGAAGCAATCTCCTCATGCTTAGTATGAGAAAGATGAAACTCATTAGGTCAAACGAGGGTTTCATAACTGTCCAAACAGAAAGCACATTGTATGTCAAGTGTGAGGGCGATGTACTTCTTATTGTTGTTCTTTATGTGGATGATTTGCTAATCACTGGACAAAATGAGAGACATATTGTTGAATTTAAGGCTGATTTGAATGCTACTTTCAAGATGAAAGATTTAGGGCTGTTGCATCATTACTTGGGTATATAGTTTAAGGAGTGTAATGGTGGTACTGCCTTGTGTCAGAAAAGTTACATACATACATTACTTTGTAAGTTTGGACTTGAGGATTGCAAACCTATTGCCACTCCCATGAATAGGTTTTAAATTGAGTCTTCAAGATGTTGGTGATTCTGTAGATGTCACTCTTTACCAAACTACTATTGTATGCCTCATTTATGTATGCAATACAAGGTCAGATCTTTAGTTTGCAATCTCACAAGTCAGCATATTTATGCATAGCCCAGGGTCTAAGCATCGGTAGGTTCTCAAGAGGAGTTTTTGCTACTTGAGTGACACTCTACACCTTGGATTGTTTTATCCTAAGAAAGGATCATCACTGCCAAACTTACATGCTTTTTCAGACTTAGATTGTGTTGGTTGTTTTAACACGCAAGTGTCCACAAGTGGTTTTTGTTTCATGCTTGGTGGGTCATGTATATCATGGTTGAGCAAGAAGCAACCTACTATGGCCACTTCAAGTTGTGAGACTGAGTTCAAGGGCAGTCTTCACAGTTATGGTTAAGTGTGTATGGCTCAGACACCTTATGGCTGATTTGGGTGTTGGAGAGGACACTGCCAACACTATCTACACTGACAATCAGAGCGCATTGGCAGTTGCGAGGAACCCCATTTTTCATGCTTTCACAATGAACATTGAGGTGCATTACCACTATGTCAAGGAGAAACTCTCAGCAGGAGAGATCAGCGTGGCAAGATTTGTTTAGGGTGCAATCAAAGAAGAACATATAGTGTCAAGAAGCATGGGCACTCCCACACCAAGAGCATGACAATTTAAGGTGGAATTTCAATCATTTATGTATTCAAGAGGCAGTATATCAACAATGCAATGGGAACCGGTGACTTTGAAATAGAGTGGCACCATAGTAGTTACTTGAAGACCCTAAAATGCATGTTGGGTGTTGGGATACGAGGTTTTGTTGCATCTCTTGTGTGAACAAACTCTTCCACCTAGAAAAGTCATGTGTCAATAACTCATGTGAAGAATCTCTTACAATCCACATCTTACTTGTGCATAGGCAGCCACATCTAGTTTGTGCATATGCAACCACATTTTATACCGATGTGTCAAAAGATTGTATCTTTGTATATGCCTATATAGAGGCACATTATGCTTAATAAAAGCAAGTCTATCATTTTGCAGCTATACTCTAGTGTATTGTTTGCCCAATATCAAGCTCTCAGCTAGTTCTATTTTAATCATGTTTATGCCATGAATGGCACATTAACAATTCCACCATAAGCTAGTGATTGATATCAGAGTCGAAAATTCATTGCTTAGATTTAATTAACCTCTCTTCTCTCTCCCTAATCAGTAGCATCACTAATTAAGTTTGGGCATGTTCTGGCAATACCAATGAACTACTACCCTTTTTGATTGGTGAGCTTTTGATTAATGACACCCTACTAGTTGTGTGTATGTGTCTGCAATTTATTTTTTTTGCTTCTTTGTGTTCACCCTTCAGACCATTTTGCATTAGCATTACTCTCGATGTATTTTTTATTTTCTTGTGCTATTTATGTGTGCAAATATCTCCTCACGTGCTTCACAAAGCAACAATCCACATTCAATTTGGATTAATAGTGAGATATTTAGGCCTTGATTAAAATCTTAACAAAGCCAAAAATCTTGACTATCTTAAAAACTAAGCGAGCGATAACATAATTTTCCAAGTTAGGAAAGGTGAGAGAGAGGGGGGAGAGAGAGGGAATTCTCTAGAGTGTAGAGAGGGGTGGAGGGGGAGGAGATCTTGCAAAATAGGTTAAACACCAAACTCGTTTCGCTATTAGCTCATCAGTGGTGTTAACCATACAAGAGGAGTAGGAGGGTTTTTAAATAGGTAACCATTTGTGAGAAGAGGGGTTCCCAAGGTAGGTACAAGGTTTAAAGAGGATGAGGCCACTTTAATAGTGGGGAATTAGCTCTTAAATAGGGTAGGAAAAGGAGGGAAAGAGGGAGGTTTAAAGAGTGTTTATTCTTTGGGGGGTACAAGGAGAAAGGGACTTTCGACCAAAAATTTATGGAGTAAGAGAAGGTTGGTATGGGGGGACTAAGACGTAAAAATTTATGGATTAAGAGGGGGGTTGTATGGGGTGGACTATGACCAAAATTGTGGAGTAATAGGAGGGTGGTAAGGTGGGAACCTTGACAAGGGGGGAGGGTAGCCGAATGGGTAGGGGTGAGGGTACGTGTGTGTGTGTGTGTGTGTGTGGGGGGGGGGGGGGGGGGGGGGGGGGGAGGGAGGGGGGACAAAGGGTGTTATTAAGGAATAGAGGGAAGGTAAGGGAAAGGGGTAGTGGGTTCCCTCTTTGAGAGAAGATGACCTAGCTTCGGTGCATTCAGCCAACAAATGACCGGTTTGGAAATAGGGGGGAGTTCGGAGTTATTAAGAAGCTTCGAAAGAGGTTGGTTAAGAGCGGGCTAGGTTGAGCTTGCGGGTGAAGGGTGAAAAGGGGATTTTGACAATGGAAGGTGGGGCATTTCATTAGGAAAATTTTGAACTCATTTTTGGGCCTTTTAAGAGTGCCACATCATCAAAGTTGTACAAAAGAAAGCAACCCGGTAGACCCCTCTAAATATTGCTTAGAACCCCATGATATGACCTATCATTGGAAAGTTCTTGAAAAATGGATTCTAAAGAGCCAAGGTCTGAAAAGTTTGGATGAATTCCATGAAAGTTATGCCATTTTTTTTCAATCAGCCAGGTTTTGTTACCGTTACGGTAATCTAAAATCACCTTTTTCTAGATGTACATGAAGGCAATGTCCGATACATGCATGCTATATATCAATAGATAGCATTTGAAGAGTAGATTCTAAATATCCAACCTCCGACAAGTTTGGATCTTATTTGGAAAAAAAAATACCGATCCCCACTTTTTGAAAGCTATGCCACATCAACAATTCTTACAGGGCCCATTTTTGAGTCCAAACTTTTCCTAATGTTGTGGTTATCCTTAAGAAGGAGAGAGGGCCTCGAAGCGTAGGTTACATACAGAAAAAATGCTTTCAAAAAAGGTGTCGGGTAACCTTTGGCACTTAGTTGATGGAATAAAAGATTGCGAATAGAGATAAAAAAGCCCTCAAGCGAGTTTTCCCTAATGATATACCTTTTGAGCTCTGATAGTATAAAGACAATTTTCTGGTGGGTGGGGTGCCAAGATTGCCACGGGATGTAGTTGTACGAGTTAAGAGGTTTTTGGTGGCAATGTGTGTCTAAAATCCCCTTTGAGAAGAAGGAGGGCCCTTTAAAAAAGTGTATGTCCAAGATAAAAGCTTCATGTGAAGAGATGAAGGGAGTGATTTTAATATGCTCTTGCAGAGGATGCCCATACTCAAGGAGTTGTTTTTCTAGGATGGCGGGGGGGCCGTCCCACACTCCAAAAGCGTCGTCTATGAACCTCTTAAATTATAGGAGAGAAGGGGAAGAGACAAGATTCCCGCCTTCTTCCAAAGAGCAAGGAAAAAGACATGCGTACACCACCACAAAATTAGATCCCATAGCGGTTCCTTTGACTTGATGCCAGAATTTTCCTTTAAAAGAGATGTAGTGATGGTTGAGAATGAGAGAGGCAAGGAAAAGAATGAAGAGGACTTTGGGATAGGGAAAAAAACCAAGGATAGAGCTTTTTAGAGCGTTAAGCCCCTCCTGGATAGGAATGATGGGATACAAGGATTCAACATCAAAGGTAAAGAGAGTGACATGGGGGGAGAAGGGGATAGAGGCTAAGTCTAAGATGAGAGAATGAGAGTCCTAGAGGTGTTGCTTTTTGGCTAAGAGAATGATGAAGAGTTTCACATGTAACCACTTCGAGGCATTCTCTAGGATATACCCCTTGTATGAACAAATGGGGCGGCCTACAAGGACTGGTTTATGAATTTTGGGTAGAAGGAAGAAGGGACACGGCTTGGGAGGGGTAAGAGAATAAGAGAGGATGAACGATCTCTCTTTGGAAGGTAGGAGATGAAAGCTTGAAACAATGGAAAAAAGAGTGGATTGTACAAAAGGCAAAGGAGGGGTAGCGATGGGAGAGTAGGTGAGAGGGTCTAAGAGATGGCGTGGTTCTTATTTAGCGTACCGGGATTGTGAGAGAATGACAGGGCCAAGGTTCTTGTCAGCCGGTTTAATTAAACTTTTATGATCATTCTTTAGAGAGGAGATGGCGTTCAACAAGAGGGTTTTGGGTAGAAAAGGAGAAAAATGAGAAAGGAGGGGTTTTAACACTAGAATGGTAACCTAACAGGACATAAAAGTGTCCTTTCAGGGTTTTGGGAAAAATTTCCAAAACCATAGTAGATCCACTCGTTTTGAAAAATCCTTTCATGAGCTTATAGTTCAATAACTACTACATATGGAAAAAATGAGAAACTTGTAATTTTTCTCATCCCTTAGTCACTACAAGCCTCGAAAGTTGATGGACCAGTGCATTTTGCCCAAAACATCAATTTCTTACGGTTGATTCCATATAAATAAGAGTGGGGATTTTTGTAGGACATGAGATAAAATTCCTCGTTAACTTCGATGGGTTGGTGACCAAAACATATGGTTGCTTTTACCTCACTAATTTTTTTTTCGGCAAAAAAATAGGTACAAAAAAGTTGCATTTTTTCCATTCTGCGGACCTGTCATCAAAGTTTCTATAGTCACGCTCAATACAGATACTATATACATGTTTTCTTAGTTCCCTTTGGGCCTTTGCATTCAAAAGGAGCCATGGAGCATGTCAAAAGGATAATGGATCTCTTACAATTGGAACCTTGGGGGCAATGGTAAAGTGCTAAATACAGCAAACATGAAAAAACTGGGTTTAGCATTATGACCTCTAGAAACCCATAGAATCTACTCAATATCTAGCCAAGTTTGTTGTCTATGATTAGATATGGTTACTACCTACAAAATACACACAATTGGCCTAAGAAACTAGCCATATTAAGAAAGTTATACTTGCTACTCTAAAATGTATCGTATTCTTCAGCAATCAAAAAACTCAACCATCATCATATACTATGCTATATAGCATATTAGGTCCCCCAAAACTCAAGGAAGATTAGATTTATGTTATACATTACACTTACACAATCAAAATTGAATTTGGATATCAAGAAAGCCACCAAAAAAATGATAAAAGTGCTAATTTTGGCCAAAAAACAGGATTATGAAATTCTTGTAAATTGGTCATAACTTTCAATTTTAACACTTAGCTCTCCCTACAAGCATCAAAACATGTTGAGAACTATGAAGGCCTAACCTGTAGCCATCTAAAACTCACAAACATGAAGTTTAGAGTGGTATAGTTGCCAAACATTGAAAAAAAACCAAAAACAGGACCCGTTTTTTCACACAGTTTAAGTTCAAAAATGTTGTGCAAGTGTAAGGTTAATGGTGAGATCGATACTCCAAAAAAAATGCTAAGTTTTTTTCAACTCATAAGGCAACTTTGTGGATATATAGCACCTAGAAATTCATTTTCATACTCTTCAAATAATTCAAGCAAAATGGTCACTTAACAGGACACAAAAGTGTCCTTTTACCATTCTAGTGTTAAACGAGAGAAAGATCAAAGGCAAGACTCAAGGTGGTGGAGCTAGAGGGAGGGTTCCAAGAGGGGTTAGGGAGAGAAAAAGAAGTGAAGGAGTACGAGCGGAAGTGCGACGCGAGAGAGAGTGCGAGAAGAAGAGCACGACGATATGGTGAACTCGCTCTACTGTAATGTGTAGAGCATAGTGAGTTCTTATTAGGTTTTTACAAAAGAATATGTGTACATATCTGGCGTCCCGCCCACTTACCTAGGCGACCACATTGGGCTTTATACCCCAACAACCTCCCACTTAAAGTCCAATGTGGTACTTTAAGTGTGAGAGAAGCTACTATACAAGCTAATATACAAGAGATGTAGAGAAGTGATGTACTACCCTACACCTAACTGGTTGCGAAAATGTGCAAAGCTCTGTGACGGAAGTCCTTTTGTAAGTAGATCAGCAGGATTTTCTATGGTGTGAACTTTGACAAGCTGAAGTTGCTTATCCTCGAGCATTTCCCTGATGAAATGATACTTTACATCCACATGCTTTGTCTTTGAGTGATAAACTGGATTGCGAGCCAATTGTATAGCACTTTGACTATCACAATATAACACATGCATCTCTTCTTTGATTCCCAAATCTGTTACTAGCCGATTAAGCCAAATTGATTCCTTGCATGCCTCTGATGCTGCAACATATTCAGCCTCTATAGTAGACTGAGTAACACAATCTTGTAATCTATAACGCCATGATACTACTCCACCAGCCAATGTAAAGACATACCCTGACGTAGACCTTCGGTTGTCTAAGTCACTTGCATAATCTGAGTCTGTAAAACCCTTTACACTTAGCTTCTGACTCCCATAGCATATACGCATACTCTTTGTAGCTTTCAGGTATCTCAATATTCCTTTCACTGCCTCCCAATGTTTCTTACCTGGGTTTGACATGTATCGACTTACCACTCCCACTGCAAATGCAATGTCTGGGCGAGTAGCAATCATTGCATACATCAAACTACTGACTACAGACGCATATGGAATCTTATCCATTTCAGCCTGTTCTTCTTCAAACACAGGACAATCTTGTTTGCTAAGTTGCAGATATGGTGGCAATGGAACACTCAGTGCCTTTCCCTTCTCCATATTGAAACGTTGCAAAACCTTGTCAATATACTCTGTTTGAGATAACCAAATCAACTTCTTTGATCTGTCTCTCTCAATGCGCATACCAAGTATATGACTTGCCTCACCCATGTCTTTCATGTCAAACGATTTTTCCCTCTTTGACTTCAAAGCTGAAATCTCTTCCAAGTGCTTGCCAGCAATCAACATGTCATCCACATACAAAATAAGGATCAGCCAACAACCATCCTTAGCCTTCTTTGTACATAGACAGTGATCGAACTCACTACGTTTGTAGCCTTGAAAAAGCATTAACTTGTGGAATTTATGGTACCATGCCCTCGGTGATTGTTTTAAGCCATAAAGACTCTTTAACAACTGGCATACCCAATCTTCTTTTCCTTTCTCAACAAACCCTTCTGGCTGCTGCATGTAAATTTCCACATCTAAATCACCATGCAAGAACGCTGTCTTGACATCCATTTGGTGCAACACCAAATCTAATATGGCAACCAATGCAAGAAAGCATCTCAATGTAGTCATCTTGACCACCGGAGAGAAGACTTCATCAAAGTCAATGCCGTGTTCTTACTTAAATCCCTTGGCAACAAGCCGTGCTTTGTACTTTGGCTAACTATCATGAGCGGTGATCTTATACATGTAAACCCATTTACAGGGTAGAGCCTTTTTGCCCTGTGGTAATTTAACTAGCTTGCATGTCTGATTTTTATGCAGAGCTGTCATCTCTGACTACATGGCCAATTGCCAATTCCCGGAGTCCTTCATTTGCACTGCTTCCTTGTAACATGAAGGCTCATTGCAATCAGTCAACATGACATAATTCATAGATGGAACAAACCTATAAGGAGGTCGCATGACACGTCCAGATCTATGCACAATAGGTGGCTCAGGCTCAGCCACAACCTGTGGTTCCACTCTATCCTGCCCTTGCTCCTCTTGAGCCCTGACATTTTTTCTTGCACGTGCAGGTCCATCTTCTTGGAAGACAACTCTTCTAATCTCCTCAACCCTCTCTGGTTTAGAATGATATTTGGATTCATTAAAGTGAACATCATTGCTGCGGAAAACCTTTCTGGATTCGGGATCCCAAAGTCTGTACCCCATCTCACCAGAATTACCATAGCCTAGAAAGATGCACTTTCTACTCTTTGGCTCAAGTTTGTTCCTAAATTCCTTTGGAACGTGAGTATATGCCTCACAGCCAAAGACTCTGAGATGCTTGTATGAGGGCATTTTGCCTGACCATACCATCTCTGGCACTGAATCCTTCTGCAAAACCTTGCTAGGAGATCTATTTACAAGATGAACAGCTGTTGATATAGCTTCAGCCCAAAACCCATTTGGAAGCTGTGCATTAGACAACATACTTCTGACCTTCTCTTGTATGGTCCTATTCATCCTCTCAGCAACACCATTTTGAGGAGGATTGTAAGGAGCAATAAGTTCACGTTTTATACATTTTGACTAACAAAAGTCCTGAAAGGCCTTTGAAACATACTCTCCACCATTGTCAGTGCGTAAGCATTTAAGCTTCTTGCCACTCTGATTCTCCACAAGTGTCACAAACGTTTTGAAAACACTAAACGCTTCATCCTTGTGCTTGAGAAAGTAAACCCATACTTTCCTCGAGTAATCATCTATAAATGTCATAAAGTAAGAAGCTCACCCTAGAGATAGGTTAGGCATAGGTCCACACAAATCACTATGAACAAGTGCCAACTGTGTATCTCTTCTACTGCTTCTATGCTTATGTGGCTGCTGTGTTTGCTTACCATACAGACAATGTTCACAGAATTCAAAATCATTAAATGAAAAGCCAGGCAAATAACCAGAACGAGACAAGATTTCCATTCCCTTCTTGGACATATGTCCTAACCGGCTATGCCACAAAGAAACGTTCGGCTGCTCGGTTACATTGATTACATTTTCAGAGACATTTGATACATAAATCATGTAACGTCCTCCAGACTTTACTCCATGTGCTACTGTCATAGAACCCTTGGATATCTTCCACATGTTCTGTCCAAAAGTGGTAACGTAGCCAGCATCATCAAGTAAACCTGTGCTGATCAATTTTTTGTAATTGCGGGAACATGTCTCACATTCTTCAGCATGAAAGAAGATCCATTCTGAAACTTCAATTGAACATCTCCAACACCTAAGATCTCACATGTCTGCCCATTGCCTAGCCGAACATGATCTTTAGTGGTCACATAAGAGGTAAACCACTCCTTGTTTGGAGACACATGAAGTGATGCCCCTGAGTCTATAATCCAGTCACTCAGTGCATTTCCATCAGATGCTGTAAGAAGAGCTGAGTCCATTGTATTCTTCAAGAAGTAGATGTCTCCTGACACTAGACTGTCATCCTCTGCAACAGTGTTTGTCACATTTATTTCTTGAATCTTCATTGAGGACTTGTTATTATCACCATGGTCTTCAGCTTTCTCTTTGCCTTTTTCTGCTTTCCATTCTCTGCAGTCTCTTTTCATGTGACCCTTCTTGCCACAATGGTAGCATTCTATGTCACTCTTTCCTTTAGCACTGCGGGACTTGCTACAAGACTGATTCCTCTTTCCACCTTTGTACTTTTCTTTGGTCCTTCCCCTGACAACTAAGGCTGTTCCTTTGCCTTTGTCCATTATCTTTCTATTGGTTTCTTCAGTAAGCAGACTTCCTTCTACACCTGCTATGTTCAAACCATCTGGAGGTGCAGAATTACTCAAAGCTGTGCGAAAAGTGTCCCAACTTTCCGGCAATGTGATCAATAGGAACATAGCTCTAACAGGTTCATCAAACTTGACACCTTGAGGTGACAACTGACTGTAGATTGTGTTGAATTCATTCAGATGATTGGACATAGGTGTCGCTTCTTTCATCTTCAAGTCAACAAGCTTCTTAAGCCAGTATACCTGTGAAGCTGCACTCTGCTTCTCATAAAGATCACTCAGCTTTAACCATGCTTGATAAGCCGACATCTCGTCTGCTACATTGAAGTAAACACTTTCTGCCAAAGTCAGCATAATGGTAGAAAGTGCCAATTCATCCATTTCGCTTCATTCATCTTCGTCCATATCTTCTAATTTTATCCCCTTGAGATTTATAGGTTTTATCTGCTTCTTTTTTACCAACATGTGCCAAATTTTCTTCTTCCACAATGGGAAATTGGTTCCATCCAGCTTCTTGATATTGTAAAGAGCAGTGTCCTGTGATCCAGCCATAGCTACGCTTCACAGTGGTTTACTTTCCTAGGAAAAATTCGACAGAGTTTCCCCTGTAAACTGACCTCTGAACCAATATCAACCTGTCAAATGAACCAAGAAAGCTTCAAATTCTGCATAAATTTTGACAGAGTCTTCTTTGTAAAATGGCTCTGGTGTACTCAAAAAACAGCTCAAAAAACACTGTCTCTCTAACACTATAAGCTGCGGGTAAACCTGTCCTGCACCTGTACTATTTCTCCCTGTCCTGTCACTGTCCTATAAGCATAGACTATGACAATGCCTCAACGGAAGTAAAGCAAAGATGCAATCCCAACTGTCTAACTCACAGTCAATACATCCTAGCTGCCTATCTAAGGGTGCTCGAGGGATCTCTCCAAGACCTGTATCACCAAAAGGATCTCAACATTCGAGAATCCCCCAACTCAATAAAACCTCACTCGACCCTCAACAAAGGCTGCAGTAAATCTGACAGTACATAGACTTCCCACAAAGTCATACATCCACAAATTTTCCACTGTATGCTGTAACCGCTGCGACGGTTGTTTGCTGCGTGACTCACAGCCAGCAAACCCTCAACAGACATACATCATCTCTGACAATACATCCCATGTGGAAGTACCTGCAATGTCACGATGAATCTGTAATATCAAGCAGCAAACACAAGCTACCTGATGAACTAGTGGATGTCGCCTATAGTCTGTGTGTAGATGCGCCCGTGTCGTATGTGACACGCCTCCAAGAACTGTGAGCCGTCCTTCGATGTGTAGACAGCCACAAATCAACACTCTAGGAGTGTCGATATCCTCAGCACCTGCAGTCGTAGGCCGAAAACCCCAAATTTACAGAGTCGGATCTGCACTCGTAGAGACCACGTAGTCGAAAATGGGTTGCGCAGACCTTTGTCGAAGCCGAATAGTGGCCGAGATAACCTCAGAATGAAATTCTAACAACACCAAGCCCTTCGGGCTTGCCCACGAGATTTGGGGCCGTGTCTTCGCCTGTCGAATTTCACTCCAATCTGAGCTGGTGACTCTAGCCTCCTGCAGTGCTGCCCTCAGACTCGATCTGAGCTCTGATACCAGTTGAAGGAGTACGAGTCGAAGTGCGACGCGAGAGAGAGTGCGAGAAGAAGAGCACAACGATATGGTGAACTCGCTCTACTGTAATGTGTAGAGCATAGTGAGTTCTTATTAGGTTTTTACAAAAGAATATGTGTACATACCTGGCGTCCCGCCCACTTACCTGGGTGACCACATTGGGCTTTATACCCCAACAAGAAGGAGGGAGAGGTAGTGCTTCTTTGAAAAATAACTTTAGTTGTAAGCTTCTCTCGAGGTTAGAGTATGCTCCGAAGATAGAAGAAGAAGGTGGAGGAGGGGGGGGGGGAATATAATTGAGTCCTAGGCCTAAAACTCTACGCTCCGCGGATGAGATAGAGCGATTGGCTAGGTTGTGAAAGGAGAGGTTAGTAATCTTGTGCTCTAAGGAAAAAAGTGTTTGCTTACCCAAAGCTAAGATTTTGTAGAGAAGGGGGTTGGTGAGGGGGAGACAATATTTAAACCTTTTTCTATAATTATGGCAAGAGAGGGGGAGAAAAGAGGAGTTACATGAGGAGGGGTCCAAAGAAAGGGATAGAGAGGGGCATGGGAGAAGAGCAAGTGGACCCAAGAGGAAGGGTGCTCAAAGCCTATTTCTTCCTCCTCCATTGCAAGTTTTTTGACCCTCTAGGTTTGCAAGGGAGGCTATGCTTTGGGTGGGGATGTGGAGGGTGAGGGAAAGGGGTGGAAGAGGAAGATGGTCCCAAGGGATAGTTGGGTGTTTTCAAAAGGGGAGGGATAAAGGTGGGGTTGGGAGAGGGGGGAGGAGTAAAAAGGGGGTTCTTGGAGAAGGAGCTCAATGGTGGTTTACAAGGGGTGTAAGGGGAAGGGAGTAATCCCGGGGAGGAGGGTTTAGGTTTCTTGAAGGGTTGATAAAAACCCTCTTCATGAGAGGCATTTTCCAAAGGGAGGGTTTTCTTATTATGGACTACCCGATGGGAGTTTTTAGGGTTGGAAGTTCTCTTTGGCGGAGGTGAGAGAAGATTCTTCATTTGAATGGTCACCTCATGATGCACCAATTCGCCAACCATATCCTCCTTGGGGAGAGACTCCACCTCCTCCAAAATGTTAGCTTGAGCCCTCTTTCTTGCATTATGGGCCACCGTGTTCATTGAAGAGGCCAAGTGGGTTTGGCGGATTTAATTTTGAAGTTGAGCATCAAAATCATGTAAAGAGGAAATCTTCCAAGCGAGGAGTTGATTGGCCCAAGTCGAGGGTTGGACTCTTGGAAAAGAGATGGCAGCAAGATTCTTGGTGAGGTCAAGAAGCCTTTCTTCAACTATGTCACGGTAAGAGTCAAAGTTCTTTTCAAGGTTGGTGACAAGAATACCTTGGGCGAGAATGTAGGCTTGGGTGCAATCCAATTGGAATTGGATGTTAAGAGCTTCTATCTTGGCACTCAAAAGTGCTTGTGCTTGAGAGTCTTCCATGGACACGCGGGGAGGCTTCATACAAAGGCTAAGGGGGGATTTTTGGTTGGGGAGAAGATTTTGCAAATGAGTGAGGTGCGAAGAGGCTTTGTAGAGCTTGTGGTTAAGGGTTTTGAACTCCGCTAAAGAAAGGTTAACAATTTTGTCAAATTCCACGGGTTTGTTGATGGCGGGAAGGACGGGTAGGGTAACCATAGGCAAGTTCATGGCAGGGGATGGGGCCAAGGTGAAGGAGGAGGAGTTAGCCGAGAGGGAGCCGAAGGTGGTCGGGAAAGTGAGGGGGGGGCTTGAGAGAATACCGCCTTGGTTAGGCTTGGAGAACGCACTATTCCGCAAAACAAAATCCGAATTGGCGGTGCCAAAGGCTTTGGAGGAGGGGAGGGAGAGTTGATTAAGGTCTTCGAGGGGTAGGTTGGCCATGAGGCCTCGTAGCTCCTCCGGGCCAAAAAGAGATTTCTTGGATGAGGTTAGGGTAGAAAAGGCGGGTAAGTCGGGGGTGTGTTGGACCCAAGTGGGCAGATTTACAAGGGGTGCCGCCGTGGTGAATCTCGGGAGAGCAACGGCCCCATTTGGAGGGCACACGGATGAACGGGTGTTTGCGGGAAAAAGTGTCGAAGGAGAGATTGTAGAGGTGATGGTTTGCAAAGAAGGAGAATTCAGCCCACTGCCGGCGCATAAAGGACCTACCGAAAGAGTGGTCGGGGCCGCCTCGTTAGCCATCGTAGGCTTGGATGGGTCGTTGGTAGAAGCTGCGCTGCCAGCCGCCAAAGAAGCCATGGGAATGGGTCCTAATGCAAGAGGCACCCCCAATCCGTGCTATGACAGCCGCACTTAGTGTTGAAGAGAGTCGGGGTGCCACAAAGCCGCATCCGCCCCGGCTTCACTTCTTCAAAGATAGCAAGAATTGTGGAGTGGTTGCCACAGCTGCCAGTGCTAGACAGAGTTGTGCCCACAACAAAGCCATCTACTGTTAGAGGGAGCCGCCCAGTCGAGCCTTAGAAAAATCCGCCGACGTAGCCTAGCCGCGCTTCAGAGTCTTCGAGGATCTTCAGAGTTGCTGAGAGAGAGGGGGCGGTCGTGTCGTTCAAATGCCGCAGGGTAAGATCAGGGCGCTGCTCCTATAGCTCTGAGCCTAAGTCGTGAGGAGCACCACGTAAGCTGGAAGTAAACACCCAGAGGACGTCGTAGGAGAATGCTTCCGGGAGTGCCTTCCTAGAGCAAACAACCCCGTGCTATGCTGGGAGGTGAGGTTTAGCGGAGATATCTGAGGGCTGAGGGGTGTAAAACACAAGGAGGTAAGGTTAGCAGCAACGGCAGAGCAGGGTGCAATGCCATGGTGCAGATCATGTAGGAGGTAGTAGGCGCTATGGCAGGTGGTTCTAGTTAGCGCGCCGGTGCCATGTTAGCGTTGCTTGAAACGGGTGCTATGCGTGTAGAGTGATCAGCAAAGCCGCCGTCGACTACACCAGTTAGCCCGCCTGTGTAGGTTAGCGTTGTCAAGAAGTTGGCGGTCTTGCCAGGAAGGCATCAGGCCTCTTGCTGTGAGAGTTTGTGAGGAAGCTCAAGGGTTATGAGAAGGAGCTAAGATGTAGATAACATAGCTTCTAGAGCTAAAGAAGAAATGTAGCCAAAGAAGCCACTCACTTTCCCTTATAAACACACACGTGATGGAGAGAACTCATGAAAGATAGTCAGAACAAAACAAAAATGAAAACATGGAGATTACGATCATATCGTATCATGGGTAGGATAAAAGGGTTAATGGATGAGTTAATGATATTTAATCTTTGTTGTCCAAATAAGCTACGGATTGCTCTTTGAAACTATAGCTTTGTGCTTACTATAATGTATATGTTTTGTCTAGCGATTGGGATTAGTTATGAGTACAAATCCTCTTGATTCATAATAAAATAACCACATTCACATCAAAAGAGAAGTCATAGTCAATAATAGGTAGTATGATGGGATCTGGTGGGAGAAGTACTTCGTTGAGCCTTTCAGGACCAAATAGAAACACTATGCGTTGTTGAAAGTGAATCTTCCGGCTAATCCAAATGTTGACCCTAATAGATTGCACTGAATGGAATTGAAAGAAATTACCTCTATGTGGATTATGGTTATTCATCAATGATATACTTAGTATGTTCAAAGATAAAGGTGTGAAAGAAGTGAAAGGAGAAGAAGAAGAGAGTTAAGCATTTCTTTGAAGCACTTTGTCTCCTCCTATGTTAGAAACTCCTCGCGACCAATTTGAAACTCTTGGAAAGACTGCTTTGTGAAGGTATGCCCAATATTCTTAGGATTCCTCAAATTTGGTTGTAAAGAAGCCTGCTCAATTTTTTCCCTATTGTTGGGTGGTAAGGGTGAAGCTACTGGTTTCACCTTCTTTGCTACACTCTTGTACTTAGTTTCAACATGGACTTCTGGGCCAAGTGTTTTTTTTTCTTTAAAGGCTTCTATTACTTGATACATTTCCATAGAGCAAACTTCCACAACCTCATTTTCAAGATGCAAACTAGACCCCATTATAGCATCAAGCTCACCCATAGTATCTACAAAAGAAACTTGTTCACACAAACCCAAAACATTTTCAGTAGGCTCTAGCAACCCACTTTCTTTCATGCCCATTTGTACATTATGTACATATTGCCTCTCACGTCTCTTCAAATCTTCAAGTTTTGTAAAACATACTGATCCATTCCTTGTTACCAAGGATCCCGTTGAGAAAGTTTCACCTATTTTTGGATCAGGCGAGACCCTTTTTCTTTCTGTACCACTCTAATCCCGCTTTACAATGGTACTTGGCCAAAACCCATCATTTCCCTATGGTCATGAAACTCTTTGCTCACCTTTGGTAGAGGATGTTCTCTGAGGTTGTCACGATTTCTTCATGGTTCACACAAACTGTGAGAAATTGGACAGTACGTTTACCATCTTTTCTACGTATCCTAGCATATGCAGAACCATCATCCATTACCTTTGTTTACATTCGAACTCCCACAATGTAGGGATGTCCAAGGATGAGATGATATGAAGATGTATCCTGTACAAAGAAGTTTTGGTCAATCTTTACATCACCTATTGTCACCTTCACACCTGGGCATGCTGCATACAATTCACCGGATGAATTGTTTTCCACTTTTACCATCCAGCCATGATCTGTGTCTATTGGCCATTTGCACTTGTTGTAGAGACTCTTTGACATTATGTTTATTGTTGAACCATGGTCAATCAAGGCAACAAATGGTTCTTCAAGATCACCCACCTTGACCAAAGTTTCTGTAGTAGCCCTTGCCCAGTGACTTCATGAATAGTAGCTCCTAGGAATATCTTCAACTTCTTCATCATCATTTGAGAAATGCACTCGCTTCACTCTCCCACTAGATTGGTAGCATCCTACCATAGCTCCATCATCCTCCTTATTTTGCAGCTGCATCCCTTGTGTCTTTGAGGTTTCCCCTTCAACCTGTGGACGAGAAACTTTAGCAAGGGTTTGCCTCTTCCTCTTGATGATGTCAATGATCTCCTCATGGAATTCATGCTTTGCAATGCCAAGAACTTCTCCTAGAGTAAACTCAATTTTTCTATGTAAGATCCTTTCCTCCAAGACTTTCTTTAAATCTGTAGCAACCTCAATATCAGAATGTAGTTTATAAGTTGGGCCTTTTGTCTTACCTTTTGCTGGCTCTTTCTTCTTTCCTATTGTAGACTCCTCCATGAGTACTTCAGGTGGAGATGCTCCTTGTGTTGAGGGTGTTTGAGAAGGCATTGAGTCGCTTCTTCCCCCACTTCTAGAAGCTCTTTTTGATGGTCCTTCATCAGCATTCTCACGTCTGCGCTTCTCTTCTACAATAGCCTCATTTTGTTGGCATTTTGTAATGTAGGCATGCACTGACAATGAGTCCACTGGATCATTCCATCCTGTTTCTAGAGGTATGCAATCCCCTGTTTCATGTAGAATCTGCTTTGTAAGCTTTCCCTTTTAGGTAATTGCATGACATTTGGCCAAATTTGACCATGATGGTCATTCACCTCTTCATCACTAAGATGCTCAATTTTTACTCCATAAGTAGCTGCCTCAAATGAAGAGGTGGCATAATTAGTTGTCATATCTTCAACTAAGGTTTGCATCCCCCCCTTCCCAAAGCTAGTTCTCAAGGGTAGACCTGTCTCTCTTAAGTGGATTTTACCATCCTTAAAAAAGACAACATCTTGTTTCTAGACGTATGCAATCACCTGCTTCATGTAGAATCTCTTTTGTAAGGTTTCCCTTTTTAGCTAATTGCATGACATTTGGCCAAATTTGACCATGATGGTCATTGAAGGTATGCATTATTGAAGGGTTATATTATTAAATAAATGTGAAAAGAAGAAAATAATTTATATATAGTAGGGCATAGCTGAGATATTAGAAGAAATATACAAATGCTTTTCCCACAGACAAAAAGAGGCACAATCATTGATACTTCTCTTGCAGTACTTTCTAATAGTAATGTACATTTATATTACTTCAAAGGTAATACTAAGGTATGGTAGAAAGCTTTTATTTATGAATATGAGTATTATATGAAGTATACTTATGCATCAAAAAGTCACAAGATAAATCGTTTAATGCCCATTCCCACTATATACGTGCCACAGCACGACAGCGTATGTGTAACGTGCACTGAACGAGAAGGGTGCGCTGAGTACGTATTTTTACATTGAAGTAGAAGGACTCAACGAGATATGATCCAATATTACAATATCACAATAGAGGAGATAGGTGGGAAAACTATATTTGTGTTAAAATTAGATGAATGCCAAGTTCTCAAAGGCCAAATGGTGAAGCGCACAAGCCTCACACTCATGATCAGGGCACTCGTGGGAAAGGAGTTAGAATGTGAAGAGGCGGCCAAGTCCCTTGGCAGGAAGCGACAAAGGCAAGATTTTTTTAGGGTGCAATCAAAGAAGAACATATAGTGTCAAGCAGCATGGGCACTCCCACACCAGGAGCATGACAATTTAAGGTGGTATTTCAATCATTCATGTATTCAAGAGGCAATATATCAACAATGCAATGGGGAGCCGGTGACTTTGAAATAGAGTGGCACCATAGTAGCAACTTGAAGACCCTAAAATGCATGTTGGGTGTTGGGATGCGGGGTTTTGTTGCATCTCTTGTGTGAACAACCTCTTCCACCTAGAAAAGTCATGTGTCAATAAATCATGTGAAGAATCTCTTACAATCCTTGTATAAAGCACAACCACATCTTATTTGTGCAGAGGCAACCACATCTAGTTTGTGCATATGCAGCCACATTTTATACCGATGTGTCAAAAGATTGTCTCTTTGTATATGCCTACATAGAGGCACATTATGCTTAATAAAAGCAAGTCTATCATTTTGCAGCTATACTCTAGTGTATTGTTTGCCCAATATCAAGCTCTCAGCTAATTCTATTTTAGTCATGCTTATGCCATGAATGGCACATTAACACATCCACCATAACCTAGTGACTGGTATCAGAGTCAAAAATTCGTGCTTAGATTTAATTAACCTCTCTTCTCTCTCCCTAATCAGTAGCATCACTAATTAAGTTTGGCCATGTTCTAGCAATACCAATGAACTACTACCCTTTTTGATTGGTGAGCTTTTGATTAATGACATCCTACTAGTTGTGTGTATGTGTCTGCAATTCTTTTTTTTTTTCTTCTTTGTGTTCACCCTTCAGACCATTTTGCATTAGCATTACTCTCGATGTTTTTTTTATTTTCTTGTGCAATTTATGTGTGCAAATATCTCCTCACGTGCTTCACAAAGCAACAATCCACATTCAATTTGGATCAATAGTGAGATATTTAGGCCTTGATTAAAATCATCAAATTATGAAGAGCTCTAGGATTTTTTGTTACGTGTGTGATAGTACGTTGATCTTCAAGATTTTATTTTCCATGTGTATGTGCGGATAATTTTAGGGTGTGAGTCCTTGGAGCATTGAATTGAAGCCACTATTTTTAGCTAGGGGCGTGTGTTGGAAAGGAGTCTCTTTTTTTTTAAGACCTTTTATGGACCTTTGAGAATAAGGCCTTCCCATTCCTAGCTCGTGCTTGGACCTCAAAGAAGCAGTAAACTAATATTGAACCAATTTTTTGGGTCCATACACCCTTTGCAAGAAGCTATCTCCACGATCACAAACTCTGCAGGCAGAAAGGTCATTCCCCATAGCCAACATAATTGCCTCTTCTCCGGTACCAATTTTTTTAAAAAAAAACCTTAAGTTCTTGCAAACCCATCGGCAAGCGAATAACACTAACTCTAAACGTGAATTTTTCAAGATAGTCCGTCTCAACCACCTCGGCTACTCTTCCCATGACGCCCAAATTATCTTCCCTTATTGTGCTTATACGTGGTAGCAACATCAACCATTTCATGTGTCTTTTATAGCATAGAAAACCCCACACATTCAAAAATTGATAGACTCCACCAAAGATTTTCTTGTTTTGTAAAGAGGTACTCCATGAATTTGGA
This sequence comes from Adiantum capillus-veneris, assembly GCF_014529385.1. Lineage (NCBI taxonomy): Eukaryota > Viridiplantae > Streptophyta > Polypodiopsida > Polypodiales > Pteridaceae > Adiantum > Adiantum capillus-veneris. The sequence goes on from NC_140940.1 coordinate 152,183,941, forward strand.
GATGACTTTTTTTTATAAAAAAACATCATTAAAATTGACTGCTCATGAGGATTAGAATTGCCCAATCACCTGGGTAAAACCTTCTTCTCACCACACACGGGAGTGCACCATCATGGGAGAAAAGGGAATCAACAAATTCAACGATCTTGGATTTTACACATGGCAGGAAGAAAATAAGGGTTACTTAATGAAAAAGTAATTATGTCCCATCATTAAACCGGTAAGTGATGATGACTGAGTAGAAACGCGACAAAGCTTAACACAATTTGCAGCTAAAAATGAGCAAGCTCTTGGCTGTGAGGTCCCCACCCCACAGTATCAACGGCAGATCTGATGGTGAACCTAGTGGCCACTAGATCTATTGCGGAAGCAAACAAAATGGTTCGGGGTTCGACTAGCGGACGATCTCTCATCACCAAGTGAGTCGAGTTCGAGCCTACTAGCAGGGAGATCTAGCTCCACCTCGCAGGGGAAGCGTACTTGAGCTATCTAGAGATCCTAAGACCCACCTTCCAAGAGGAGAGAATCCTCGAGTGCCTTTTTTCCCTTGTTTCAGAGGCACGTACTCTCGAGAATTCCCCACTCTAGGGGCAATGAGCATTACTAATATCGAGTAAGCACTATGGGGACAGAGAGTTCCCGACCAATCGGGACCACCCATCTCGTAGGCATTGGCAACCTGAGCCAAGCCCCCACTTTCCACCCCCATACTCACACTTCCTTGTGTGACCTAATTACTACCACAAAGGTTGTTCAACATAAAGATTCCTTGTTTAATTCCAAATCACATTGTTCGTTAAAAAAGCCCTTCAACCAGTATTGCAAACAACACCAAGACAGAATTCTAGTAAAAATTCTACTCAAACTTATTCATAAAATTTCCAATTTTCTGGAGGTACAACATCCCCCCTCCAGCGAGAGTTCACTCCTCCCGTTGTCGCCTAGCTGCCCATACAACTAGGTATGTCCACCACATAGAAAGAACGTCATGGACACTCCCACTACATAGAAAGCAAGACGTGGGTTCCCACCGCATAGAAATCAAGTCGTGGGTATCCACCGCATAGAAAGCAAGTCGTGGATTCAAGAGCCCTTAACGAAAAACTCTGCCCCCTGTGATCAGTAGGGGGGTCAGGACTGATTCAACAATGGAAATAAAATGAACATGTCGAGCTAAATTTTCCCTAGCAGATATTCTTTCGTAAATGCAACCAGCATACCCATCAATCATTTCCTTCCTACTTTAGAACTTAATGTACAATGAATTCAATGCTGAGGTTTCCGTCGTATTTCTCCAACATGTTTGGGTATATGTTCATTCCTGACTAAACGTGTGCAATGCTAATTCAAAAATAAAATTATGACCTACCTCTTTTATTTCTTCGTCAATGACCCGTGAGATGGCCGGTATTTGTTCCTCCATGGGAGCTTTTCCCTTTCCGTTCACCTTGCTCGTTCCTGCCTCGTGGTCGTGGGCTCCACCAAAGCGAGTCCTCTTAACCGGGGCCATTTTAAACTCGCTACTTTAAATGATTAGCTCGGATCGAGAAAGAACTAAGGTTCGCAAGTGTCATAACAATTCAATAGGTAGATTAGCAACATAAATTAATCCCTCCTATATGCGAGGTTTATAATTTTCCATATAGTAATCATTATGGATGACACATAATCCTATGGGAACCGGCTCTAAATGATAATTACTCGGCTTACATGATTAAGAATAATAGGATTTCACTTATGGAATTACCAGAGAGATGAATTAAGTATGATTAATCTCTTTCCTAGCAACTAGGTGATGCAGATTTATCTTATGCATATGTGTGAGGAAAGTCAACTCGTAGAGACTTAATGACATATTAATTTTTCCTTAATTACACCTTAATGCATGAATTAAATGAATTTAATTTAGTTACAGTATTAATGGGTGATAGAAAAAGTGATTCTCCTCAATCTACACAATTACTAGCTTACCGACTAATTACTATGCTACCTAGAGAGGGAAAGTTCTAATAATCATGCACTAATCATTAGTCGAGAGTGATGAATGGCTGATAATTCAGCTATGGAATGATGATTACATAATAGAATATGATTAAGGAGAATTTAGAGAGTAGTTATAGAGAATTACAACTAGGAATAAGCATAATAGATGAGGAATTTAGATGGTAATGAAAAGGATTTGCAGAAAGCATTAATTAAACCGTGATTACCGTGATTAAGGGCTGATAATGCTCTCGATTCTCTGATCTAATCGAGCTTCTTAAGGAGAGAATGCGACAGCACCTCCCTCCTTGATTCTTCTTCAAAAGGTGTGTGATCCGGCAGCACCTTCCCAGTGTGTGTAGGTGTGTGTGTGTGTGTGTGTGTGAGCATAAGTGTGTGTGTGTGTGTGTGTGTGTGTGTGTGTGTGTGTGTGTGTGTGTGTGTGTGTGTGTGTGTGTGTGTGTGTGTGTGTGCAGGTCTTTAAATAGGCTCCCACAGGCTGAAAATCGACCTGGGTTGCTAAATGCATCTGGGAGCTTCTCCAGTTAAGCATGGCAAGTCCAGTTCCCTACCCACCAAGTGTCAGGTTGGCTTGGTTAACTGGTTCTGAGACTAAGTTATTGGCTTGGCAGCTTCTCCAGGACTCCCACAAGGCAAGAGGACGCCCTCTAGCTACTAAAGCTGGTCTGGAGTGGCCTGGAACCTGTTCCCACACAGTCCCGGGCCCCCGGTGCCTCCCTGGACAAATTTTAGGAAATTTGGTTCTAGGCTAAAACGGGTCATACGAGTCGGATTTTGACGCCGTAAATTGCTATATCGAGCTCTAATTAAGACGTATAGAACTGAGTACCTGCCATATTTAGCAGCCTCCGGGGTTCGAAATTGCATTTTTTTTAAATTCGGGGTGCGGGTGCAGTTTTTCGAGACGGTCAAAACTGGACGGGTGGGGTGACCAAAAACTTACTATTTTTGGAAATTTTTCACAAAAATTATTTCAATTCACATTTTGAAGCTTTATAACATTCTAAACATCATGGCACTGACAGAATCTGGACAACTGCTAAAAAAAGTAACTTGTTCCATTATATTCATTTCATGGTACAAGGGTGCTCTTTTTGATCGGGGTCAGAGACCTCACATTGGCATTCTTCTCACCTCACTTGACGACAACTTTTCCATTATTTGGATGATTGCACCACTGCACACAAAGCATGGATAACCTTAGAACAACATTTTGGCGCTATTGCGGAGCACTCTAAAATTGCACTAAAGATGCAACTTACGGATTGCTTATGGATCCTGGAGAAGATGTGTCATCTCTTGTCAATAGGCTCAAAATTATTTGCACACAATTAACATATATAAAATTACCAATAGAAAATGAAGACCAAATTGCTATGCTTCTCAAAGTTATGCCTGATGCAAATTTTGGATAGATTGTGATAGTGCTCAAAGAGAAAGATCCAGTCCCTAAACTTGAAGATGTAATAAACTCTCTTCAAGAGTACGAAAAGAGGCTGAAAGAAAATCAACAAACAAAAAATGCACTTTTGTGGTCTTCTCCTACTACTACAATCGAAATCACAAGAAGAACTTAAATTGCACACGTTGTGGCAACAAAAATCATCTTTCAAAGGATTGCTATGAAATCAACCCTTGTCATATTTGTGGAAAGAACAACCGTGCTACAAATTATTTTACAGTCAAAGATAAATCTTCACAAATTACCAATCACAAAGAGCATTTCAAAGATAAAGCAAAAGAAAAAAACAACCTCGCCACCACCACTAAAGATTCTGACAAAGAGAACAACAACAATGTTGGCTTGGTATATGATGATATAATGTAAGCATTCTCTTCATTGTCCCTTACCCTCTATTTGTGACAAGGGAGGCTTGTGTGTGTGTGCCTACACCCTGATATTTTATGTGCCTACACCCTTTGTGTCTAGGGGAGGCAAATTTGTGTTCAAAAGGAGGCTTGAGTTTTGTGTATCTCACCCTAGTGTGTTTTGAGAAGAGGATTGTGTGAGTGATATGCAACCAAAACCCACATAGGGGAGGGTTGTTGGGATGCGGGATAACCCATGTGAAGAACCTCTTACATTCCTTGTATACAGCATGTGTCAATAACCCATGTGTCATTTGTCAATAACCCATGTAAAGAACCTCTTACATTCCCTATATAAAGCATAACCACATCTTATTTGTGCATTGGCAACCACATCTTTTTTGTGCATAGGCAGCCACAGTTTATACCCATGTGTCAAAAGGTTGTCTCTTTGTATATGCCTGTAACATTTAATGGCCTAAAAACTTGTGTGTAGCGGAAATTAGCATGAACATAGTGGGCATTTCATTAGAATAGATTCCTAATGAGAATTACAAGAGTGCTTGGCTGGAGAGAGCAACAAAAATCATAACACCTAGTTAGATAGCATGAACAATACTTTCAAAAGAGAGAGAAATTAAGCTATTGACAACAGTTGAGGACTGGATTTACGGAGCCGGTCCCCCCTCCAAAAGGCGTTGTATTATGGTTTCTCCCATCAAGAGAGACATTGTACAATACAATTCTTTGTGTTCCTTCAAGACTAGCTAGTGCAATGAAGATGAAATCTTCATGCACTAAGAAGAACACTTATCAAACACAACATCAATTATCCCCGGTCTCAGACCCAAGACCTCACACACCTACCTTCAAAGATGGTGAGAGCTAGCAGGGTATGAGAGTAGATTGAGAGGAAGAAGGAGTAGTCTTACGAGAAAGACGTACATCTCCTCACATAATCACTCATATTAGCATAGCTTAGCTTAGTAATTAGCATGGTAGAGGAGATGAGCATGCATTGAAGCTTGGCTCTTGGTTGGATTTGCATCACAAAGCCAAGAGTTGTTGGTGTAGGCCTCCCTTCTCACAAGCTTGGAGTAGGTGGTAAGCTTTCCCTTTAAAGCTTGAGAAGGAGAGAGAGTCTTCTTTTCTTCACACATGAGGTTGTGTGAGTGTGTGTGTGATAATGCCTTGCAAAAATCAATCCCCCTCTCTCTCTTGGGCGACCCCTCTTGCTATTTTCTCTTGCTACCCTCTCATTGGACCTCCCTAGGGCTAGCCAATGACAATTAAGCAGCATAAGTGATAGCCTTTTGACATATGGTCCCCTTTCCCCTTTTGTGAGAGCTTTAGGTAATTTAATAATTCAACTAACCTCTCATTGGATCCCTTTGCCTCCTAGCCAATAGGAATCAGGCAAGCCATTGGGCTGTTAAATGCTCATTGGACCCCTTGGGAGACCATCCAATAGTCTTCTAGAGGACATAATTCTCATTGGTTCTTTTATTAAGTGTTTTTAAATTAATTAAACTAGATTTACTCTAGCCTAATTCTCATTGGTCCACCTCCAAGGCCATCCAATAGGAATTGGGTACACCTTGTGGGCATCTACCCTAGGGACCTGACATGTGTCCCTCATTCCCTTTGTGTAAAGGGAGCTGTGTGTGTGTGTGTGTGTGTGTGGCTTTCTCTCTATCCCCTACAAGCAAGGCTCGCCTCCTCATAAGTAGGGATGTGTAAAGACATTTTTGGACACACACAAAGCATCCAATTCCCCTATGGTTGACCTTTGGACACAACCTTTGAATTTTGGAACCTTAGCATTTTGGAAGTCTTAATGGGCTGAATCTTAGGGTCTTTTTAGCCCATTTTTGCACATGGCTCTTTTGCAGATGCCCCTCCCCCCCCCCTTTGGATCCCTATTTTCCCTCCTTTGGATCCCTACTGTGGCCGGTCTGCTAGCTTAACAAATATTCTAGCTTTTTCTCCCCTGGCACTTCCCCATATTAAATGATCAGTTTAACATGAGAAAATCATTTAGGAGAATTAGATATTGATTATTATGACAATGCCTATATAGAGGCACATTATTCTTAATAAAATCAATTCTATCATTTTGCAACTATACTCTAGTGTATTGTGTGCCCAATATCAAGACCTAATCTAATTCGATTATAATCATGCTTATTCCATGAATGGCACACTAACTTATCCACCATAACCTAGTATTGGGCACTAAGGGTGCTACAAATACTTTATTTCCATGCATTTTTTGTTGCCACGCAAAGATGCCTAGGGATGCATTGGGGAAGTGCAGAGGGGTCAAAAGATCAAAAGTCTGTGAGCAAGCAGGTGCTAGGATCCCAAGAGAGAATCCAAAGGCATGTGGGGGACACATGTGGCTCAATGGCATCATTACTTTGTGACCAAAGCAAGACACCATCTTTTGTAGAGGAGGATACAAATTAGCATCCCATTCTTTCAATTCCCCTTGATCGAGTACATGTGTGATCCTTGCATTTGAGACTTAGAAATTTGTACAAGTTGCTAATTCTCCACATAAATTATGGATGGAGCATGGAGCCAGAGTCACAGCGAGAGGAGTGCATTTGAGCGCTTGAAACGACCTTGTCATCGATGGGGCTTCACTCAAGTGCAATAACCCCTCTGAAAGGACCATAACAACCCAGCAAACAACCACACAAGATAACCCTAATAAAATATGTATGGGTGGTGCAAAGGAAAGAAACTTGATTTCAAATTATGGTGAGAATCAAATCCATACTCCTTTTTAGATATGGAAGCAGGTGTGTGACATAACAACCTACCTTGGCAATGAGACATCATCAGGGTTGAAGCGAGCACCTGCATGGGAAGCATGCAATGACATGATGAGGATTCTTGAGTGGCCACACCCTAGTGAAGATGAGATATAGTCATTAAAGGTGTCTATTTATACATTCACAGAGCTAATGGTCCATGCGTGGGGAAAAACCCATATCACACATTACATGCATATCTTGTTCCCCCATGGTCTATATTTTCATGACAAGTATGGATCCTTTACGCACTGGAGCAATCAAGGGATGGAAAGATCACACTATCAGGAAAAGGCTACCTATTTTAAGATCACTCAGCATGGTGATGGAAAGATCCATAACAATGTGTTTCACGAGATGTTCAATTGGTTTACCATGCACTTATTGGTAGGAAGAAGCAAAGGGCAGCAGGCAACTTGTCTCTTAGGCACTATATAAAGTTGTGAGTGTCCAAATAAGACAAGGATACCATGGGTCAAATGCATGCAAAAGAGCATCGGCATGGCGGAGAAATTGGCCAAAAATTGGCCGTGCGTGGCTTCTCACACAATAAAGTTTGTAATTTCCACTTTTGGAGCATACTAATGATAAATTGTAATTTTCTTAAAAGCTGAGTCCTATAAATATCAAAGTGAGTTTTTAAAATTAATTTATATGTTTGTGAGTTCTCTCTCTCTCTCTCTCTCTCTCTCTCTCTCTCTCTCTCTATCTATCTATCTCTGTCTCTCTCTCTCTCTCTCTCTCTCTCTCTCTCTCTCTTACTCACACACACACACACACACACAAGTATCCTCCTCTCTACTCTCCCCTCCCGCCATGGAGATCAACAACCAGGAAACCGAAAACCACAAAACCAAAAATCAATAAACCAACAACATCCCAAAAAACTTGGCCAACATCACAATTGAACATATCTTTGATCGTCTCGACTCTCAATCCACTCCCACATGCTCATAGATGAGCGATACCCAACATTGAGCACCTACATTATTTAAACAAAGAGGCAGAGCGTTTATGGGCCAAGAGCAAGCTCCAGGGGAAAACAAACTTTGATCAAAATTAAAAAGACACCCAAAGGTTAAGAGAAAGAGTTTTATGAAAAAGAAGAAAGTATTTGATCATAGAGGCAAAGAGGACTTACAAGGCACTCCAAGAGTGACAATACCCACATACAAATATTGTTGAGGTATAAACACAGATATCAGTACAATGCACAAGAGATGTCGGGAGCAGAGACCTAACACAAATTCAAAACTACTCACGAATGAGTAGGTGTTCAAGCTCATAGAGAAGGTTTATAACATCATGATTCAAGAAGTCTATGAGAAGTTCTTGCAAGACAAGAGGAGGAAGGAAGAAGATCGACAAAGGGAAAGGGTGGAAGAGGCAATCTGCCTCACACAAGGGAGAGAGAAGAAGCAAAAAAGAGAGCGAAGGAGGAAAGGGCCAAGAAGTCCACCCAAAGGAGCCCCAAGAAGCCACCCTACAAGAGTCCAAAGAAGTCAAAACAACCCCCAGCTAAAGCAGCAAGTGAAAGTAGTCATGCACCAAAAGGGAAGATGGTGAAGAAGAGAAATAATCCTCCACAAACTACAAAGGAGGCCAACCAGTGTGATGAGAGGCACACAAATTACCACAACAATAATTCCTCCACGCCCACCACCATCTCTCAAGAAGAAGAATTGTTGGAGACCTGGCACATGTGCATTGCATGAGATTCACAAGAATTAGAAGAGTATAGAGCTTATAATCCCTAATGCCCTATTTTCCCACCTCATGAAAGAGATTACAGATGGGTACTCAAACAGTGTGACCATGGTGCAAGCAGCAGCACTAGGTGTGTTGTAGCTAGGAGTAGAGGATATCATTGTATCCCTCTTTCAAGACACCATTTTATCAATGGGTCATGCTAAGCATGTGACTTTTAAGACCTCAAATATGTCCTTAGCACTTTGCCTTCGTGGTAATGATTTCTTTCGTAAAACCTAGATAGGAAAGCCATTGTAACTTCTCAAGTGGTATCTTTGCCATCCTTATCGTGTAACTATTTTGACGAGATTTTGACAATGAAATTATCATATCTATGTTTGGCAATTGCAATGTATTGTTTGAAATTTTAAGGTTGTGTTGGTTATGTATTTGAATGGAGTTACTTGGGTCAATTTCTTTAATCAATCCACTTGCGGGGTCCATGCTAGCCCACAAGTAGCAATAAGGAGTCATGTGGTGCCTATATCGATGCCCACTGGCCTTTTGATCCTTAGCGATGTGATAATTACAATTGAAGGAGCCATTTTGTGGCACATGGGGCCATGGAATGGCTTCTTCAACCGACATTATCACAATGGTAAGGATCAACAGGCATGTGGGGCTCAACTAGGGCAAGAAGACATCATGTTAGTATGCAAATGGCTCATGACACACCATCAATTTGCTGAATCTATAGAGATATCCACAAGGTTCTCAGAACATGTGTTTCTATGCTCACCAGTACGTGCTAGCCAAAAAGTAGCATTTGTAAGGGTCATGTTTTGGCCCATCCCCATCCTCACAGGCCTTTTGTGCCCTACCACTGTGATAATGCTGGCCGAAGGAGCAATTTTGTGGCCTCGTGTGCCACGGGGAAACTTTTGGCAATTTCAAATGATGTGAGGCTCACCTACGGCAAGAATACATCATGTTAGTATGAAAATGGCTTGAGACGCACATGGATCAAGACATAACTTCACTCAAGGTGATAACTTTATAAATTTCAAAGAATACATCGAGACATGCAATGCATGTGGCTAAGATAGCCGTTTAACTCGGGGGGTTCACTATGTGTAAAACTACCATATCACGTGCATTCAAGACATGTTTGTAAAACCCCTTATCAGTGAATTTTGTTAAGAATATAATGTACCCTTTATTTTGAAAATATATAAGTTTTTTTTCAAATTTGAAAAAACAATGCACTTCTGTAGATATATTTTTGTAAGTTTCAAGAACATTAAATACCCTTCTGTTGAACTCACATGATAGGTTACATTTTTATTAGGTGACCTCCCCGGGCCTTTTAACAAGCTCATTGAAGGCATCTTTACCTAGGCTCCTAAAGATGGTTCTCACCAATACGCGATACAATATCTTCTTTGTTCTTTATTCCTTGCCGAAGACAAAGGTTGTAATACCCTAAAAGGTTTATGACCCCTTTCTCACCAAAACTATGGATTGTTGTCTCTCTGTTTACAAGAATACATTTGTGAGCATTTAGGGCTATAGTAAAATTGGCCAAAACAGATCTTAGTGCTCTACACTTGTACATGTCTGCTGAGGCATAGTCCATATACTCATTGTGGATGACCGGGACCATCTCTTCATTGAAGCTTGGGAGATAATGCCACAAGGCGGCATCCTTTGAGTCACTCCCTCTGTGAGATCCACCTTTTGGCTGGGCAAACCAATCCATCTTTAAAGCGGACTACAAGGAAACGTCGGATTATGATTCCAAGAAACGACGATGAGAATTGAGAATAATGAAGTACTTACTCGTGTCACATCATGCTTGCAAAGGTGTTTGTTGATTATGTCAATTGTGACAAGATTAGCGCACTTCGAGCAGGTGAGATGATTGTGGGGAGTGAAGCTACTCTCGGGCACACTCTCGTAGCTCCTCATCAATGGTTTGTAGATCTGCAAGGCTAGCATGTTGATGAGGGGAGCAAAGGAGTAGTCCACTTGAAAATCGGTCTTGTAAAAATACGGTTCTCTATATCACAAACCCAAGAATATATCACAAGAACAAAGAGGGATTTGTCTTGATGCATCTCAAGGGAGTGGGTAATGTCGTGAAGGAAGAAAAATTCTTAAGTATCCACTATAATTGGATGCAAGATGCACAAGAGCAGCTCTAGGATATCATCTTCTATATCCTCCCCTTCTAGATCTTGGTCAACATCTTCCAAAGGAGGCTCTCCTTGGAGACATAAGAGGTTCAACAAAGCCTCTTCCTGTTTAGACATCTTCTCCTCTTTGGGCCCCACCTCCTTTACAAAAGTCCTCAAAGACGGATTCTTGCAGTCACTTGCTTTACCTTTCCCCTTGCTGTTTTCAATTTCCTCCATCACCATCACAACGAGAGCCATGTTGCACCTCAAAAATCTTGTGTCAATGTTCCCCCATGCCGAGGTCTATGAGGTTGTCCTCCTCTTCCTTTGTATAGTGTTCCTTGGAGAGCCCTTTGATCACCCCTCCCAATCTGAAGCGAAAACTATTGTCTTATCTAAAGGTGTGCTTGAGAAGATCAAGCGGCACCCACAAACATTCTTCATCTTAAAAATTGATGGAGTACTCTACTATGTGTGTCTCCATGTAGGATGTAAGCACTTCAAATGCATGAGCATGCAGTTTGATGATATCCTCCATGTCGATGGATACCTTGAATATGGTGCTAAGCTTGTCCATCATGTGTCCTAGGTCATGCACCACAAAGGGGAGGGCTATCCTATCATTCTAGGAAAGTTCTTAAAATGCTAATGAAGGTTTGACCAAGCTAATGGCATAGTCCTTCAAATACATATTTTCATTTTTGCTAAAAACAAAATAGTCTCGATCATATCTAGTCGCTAGATCCTCTTAGCTTTTTGGGTGTTAGTGCATCCCCACATACCACTCCCCTACTTTGAATTTGAATTTTTCTGCCACTCCTTCCCCCCCTTCTAGAGGTGTTGGAAATGTCTTTCTCTCTCTACACCCTCTCTCTAAAGAAGTTTGGGGAGTTATGCTTGGGTTTAGGCTTCCTTTTCCCTTTCTAGAAGACATAGCCTATAGATCTAAAGCTCCTCTACCTCCCTCACTCAGTCAAAACCCTCTCTCTCTTTCTCTCTCTCTCTCTGTCTCTCTCTCCTCATAATAGCTCATCATAGATCTTTCTCTCTCTATTTTTCATTAGTGCATATCTGCACATCCTTGAAAGCTCTATGTCCATGTCCATTGGCATCTCCACCTTCACCTCCATCTTCAGCTCCACATCTAGCTCTAGCTCCACCTACACCTCCATGTCCATTTCCATCTCCATCTCCATTTCGATCTTCATCTCCATCTCCATCTCCAGCTACAATGGCTATGCAAGACATTACCAACAAACCTTCAAAGTTTATATTAAATGTCAATTTGGAGCAGGAGTATTCAGCTTTGAGAAGCAATCAAGATAGCGGGCCTATTTTGATGGACATGCTACGATGGCAAGGAAGGAAATCCATTGACCTTTTGAGGAATGGTGCCATTTATCCCCTTGATCCTCAGACAGGTGTATCTCCACCATTCACAACACCACACAACTCTTACGCTTTTTGGGTGACGGCTACCATGGATAGTTAGGCTATTGCTCGAGACGTTACACTTTGTGCTTGCAAGAACTCTCAACACGTAATCAAATTCAAACAAAGATAGAAATGATGAAAGCTCCAAGCTTAGCTGAAAAGGAACAACTTCGAGCATCAACCTTGACGGAAAAGGAGCAACTCATGTTGCAAATAGTAAAATTAAGGAAGCAACTTGCGGAGCAGAAGGTAAAGCTTGACAACGATAAAGAAAGCATCCATCAAATTGTAGAAAATTACATGTATATTTGGCATTCAACTTTAAATCTCTAAAAGCACATCGACCACTTTACTCACCTTCCCATGGGACTAAAAAAGAAAGTGTAGGGTTGTGGGGCTCCTTGATAAACTTGGAGGCACTCATAAGAGATGTGTGTGCCAAACAAGATAGTTGTAGGTTTTAAGAGTGTAATGTTTTAGTAGAATTTAGTATTTGACTCTTTTGCTTTTTCCTTTTTGTAGAGAATGTGTGCAAAAGCAATTCTAGGTTGAACAGTATCGAGGATTGGTGAAGGCATCCATACTTCGGTACGTGATTGATGAGAAAGACATTATAAATATAATCTTTGATCGCGTACATGCTACTGTGACAATCCCTTCAAAAACTATTGCTAAAGTAATTTCAAAATATTATTCCCCCTTGAGACATTCTTATAGTGCTACCATATACATGTGGTAGTGATGTGTGTGAACACACTTAGGACCGCCAAGGAATTTTTCCCTCACTAGGACGTTTTTCCCCCCCTACATTGTATAAGCGTTCATAAGTCAACAAAAAATTCCACTACATGCAGCACTGCAGAGGCTATTTTGTCATTTTGTGCAAAATTTTTGTCAGTGCCATTTTTTTCATAACATGTCTCTTACAGTCTTCTACAGTTTGTGCTGTGTAGCACATATTGTTCCTGCTTTGTTTCTCCTCATTTTGAGGAGTTTTCACATGAAGTCCAACATTTACCATGGCTGACAACAACACATATGTGTTCAAGATGTTTGTTGCTCAGGGCTGATTGGATGGGGACAATTACCCCATGTGGGATTACATGATGCAACATGTTATTGTGTCAAAGGGGATCTAGAATATTGTGCAAGGCATCGATGTACATCCTGGTTTTGAGGATGTAGGCGATGTTGAGGATGTTGTAGGTCTTATTTCAAGGCTTGCTGTTGTTAGAGTTGTTTTGCCTATGGCAGAACAAGCTCATTGGGATGTAAAGGATACACAAGCTCATGCATTGATTGCAAAGCACTCTATTACTCCTCACACTCGTTTAACAAAATATACAAAACTGCAATGAGACAAAAATGCATTGCTGCATAAAGAGCTAGAGTTGAAGATTATGCATGAGGAAGATGATAAGGACACTTTCCTTTCTGGTGTCAAGATATCAATGAGCAACTTTTTTTTGCAGGTGAAGTCATTTCAAACAGTTCCCTTGTGCAGACTGTTTTTGATGCCTTGCCAAACTCTTACCAGACTTTTGCTAGTACTTGGAGACTTATGATCCAAGGAAATCCTGAAGTTGTCAAGTTTGATGCATTGTGCACATTGTTGTTGCAAGAGTCACTTTCTAGAAAAAATAGGACTAGACAGCATGCAGTTGAATAGGTTTTTATTGCTACTCAAAGAAAGGGTGGTAACAGAAATGTAGCCACTTCTTATGGTTCTTTTGCGAGTGGAAAATCACATGTTCCTAATGCTTTTGCTGGCAACAATTTGTTTGAAAATTTTGGTGATAAGGTCTAAAAGAAGATGTGCTGCCATTATTGTAAAGCTAATGATCACTTGATCAAGCAGTGTCCTAAGTCGAATGCCAAAGAGGCTAAGACGAAAGAGGAAGTGTTCCACTACAAATGCAGGTATTGTTGAGTCTTCTATGAAATGAGACTGTGATGCTGATGTTGATCGAGAATGGGCTTTTAGAGAAGAGTGTACCTATAATCCTGATTTCCATGATGCATGCATGTCAGTTGATGTATGTTGATGTTGATCCAGAATGGGCTTTTAGAGAAGAGTGTACCTATAATCCTGATGTCCATGATGCATGCATGTCCAGGATGCATGCATGTCAATTGTTGCAGATTCACATGTGTGGTATTTTGATAGTGGTGCTACAAAGCACATTACCATACATCGCGATTTGTTCACCTCTCGAGTCTGTCCCTCATGGGAATTCAGCTACTTGTGCAAACAATGCCTCTTATACGATTCAGGGAGTTGGAAAGATTGTGCTTATTGCTACAAATGGTAGTTCTTTCACACTTGTTAATGCACTTTATGTACCTCGGATCAAGAAGAATATTTTGTTTGTATATGCACTTACTAGACTTGGTCTTGTAGTAAAATTTGTGGAGGATAGATGTACAATATGTGATCTCAGTTTCGATGATGAAATTGTTGCATCTGGTATTTTATGTTGTGAGTTGTATAAGATCACTTTGTATGAAAAGTGTGGGAAAAATTTTTCAAATGCAGTTGTGGATTGAAAGGCTATTTCAGATGCAAAACTTTGGCATGCACGTTTTGGTCATCTGAATTTTGCCAGTTTGCTACGTTTGCAAAAATCTCATATGTTTTCTTCTTTTCCACATGTTTGTGAAGGTTGTATTTTGGGTAAGATGCAGTGTTCGAAGTTTCCAAAGGATGGTTCAGTTAGCGCCACATGCAGGTTGCAGCTCGTGCATAGTGATGTTTGTGTGCCCATGCAAACTCCATCCTTGGACAATTACCTTTACTTTGTGACTTTCATTTATGATTACTCCAGGCATGCATGGGATTTCTGCTTAAAGCAAAGTGAGAATTATTTATTTGCTTTAAACAATTTTTGGCTATGGCTAAAAATATCTCAAAATGTACTATGGACACCCTCCCTTTTGATCGAGGGGGCAAGTATATGTCTCATGAATTTAATGTATTTTTGGCTAGTCGTGGGATAAAACACCAATGTACAGTGCCTCAGAAAAATGGTGTTGCTGAGAGGAAAAACATGTCACTTATGGAAATGGCACGATGTATGTTCAAAAGTCAAGCTTTCCTCATTCTTTTTGGCTTGAGGCCATCATGTGTGCCACTTATGTACTAAAAAGGTGTCCTACAAAAGCTTTGTATTCTATTACTCCATGCAAAGCATGGCATGATAGAAAGCCTTCTATTGAGCACATGTGTGTTTTTGAATGTTTTGCATATGCTTTGATACCACAAACACATCGCAGAAAATTGGATGATAAGGCTGTCAAATGTTTTTTTGTTGGTTATAGTGCTAAAAGAAAAGTTACAGTTTATATCATCCACAAACAAAGTCTATTTGGTTTCACGGGATGTTGTGTTTGTGGAAGATTCTGTTCAGCCCTTGTTGTCATGTACTGGAGATATTCATGACACTTTGTTGCCTCTTTTCAATTGTGGAAGTAGGAATGCACATTCCAATGAGACAAATGTACATCCTAAGGGGGTTTCTAAAAATGTTACAGATCAGCCTATTACTGATGTAGATGTACATGATGTACTTGATGAGGAAAGGGCTAAAAATGATTAGGCTAGAGGTATGCCAAAATGGCTAGTGCATACATTGCATGATAGTAAATTGGATGCTCCTTCGTCTAGTCGCACTCGTTCAGGCTCTTGCCATGCATCTTATGCATCATATTATTATGCTTGATGAGTAGGCTAGAGGTATGCCAAAATGGCTGGTGCATACATTGCATGATAGTAAATTGGATGCTCCTTCGTCTAGTCGCACTCGTTCGGGCTCTTACCATGCATCTTATGCATCAGATTATTATGCTTTCGCTGTGTCTAGCTTACATGATGTTGATGAACCTCTATGTTTTGATGAAGCCTAGAATTCAAAAAATTGGATGGCTGCCATGCAATCAAAATATGATGCACTTATAGAAAATCACACGTGGACTTTATGTGATTTTCCTCCTAGAAAAAATGCCTTTAGTACAAAGTGGGTTTAGAAGTTGAAATGCAAGCCGACTAGTGAGGTTGATTGCCATAAGGCTTGACTTGTTGCAAAAGGCTATGCGCAACAGAAAGGCATAGATTATGAAGAAACTTTTACTCCCACTTGTTGTCTGACTACTATTCATTTTCTATGTGCATTGGCAGCTCTCTTTGGTTGGAATGTACAACAATTCAATATTGTTATTGCTTTCTTGAATGGTGACATTTTTTTAGGAAGTCTATGTAATGCAGCCTCGCGGTTTTGTCAAGAAAAGGAAAGAGGACAAAGTGTACAGATGTAAAAATGCTTTGTATGGGTTGAAGAAATCTCCTCATGCTTAGTATGAGAAAGATGAAACTCATTAGGTCAAACGAGGCTTTCATAACTGTCCAAACAGAAAGCACATTGTATGTCAAGTGTGAGGGCGATGTACTTCTTATTGTTGTTCTTTATGTGGATGATTTGCTAATCACTGGACAAAATGAGAGACATATTGTTGAATTTAAGGCCGATTTGAATGCTACTTTCAAGATGAAAGATTTAGGGCTGTTGCATCATTACTTGGGTATATAGTTTAAGGAGTGTAATAGTGGTACTGCCTTGTGTCAGAAAAGTTACATACATACATTACTATGTAAGTTTGGACTTGAGGATTTCAAACCTATTGCCACTCCCATGAATAGGTTTTAAATTGAGTCTTCATGATGTTGGTGATTCTGCAGATGTCACTCTTTACCAAACTACTATTGGATGCCTCATTTATGTATGCAATACAAGGTCAGATCTTTAGTTTGCAATCTCACAAGTCAGCATATTTATGCATAGCCCAGGGTCTAATCATGGGTAGGTTCTCAAGAGGAGTTTTTGCTACTTGAGTGGCACTCTACACCTTGGATTGTTTTATCCTAAAAAAGGATCATTGCTGCCAAACTTACATGCTTTTTCGGACTCAGATTGGGTTGGTTGTTTTAACACGCAAGTGTCCACAAGTGGTTTTTGTTTCATGCTTGGTGGGTCATGTATATCATGGTTGAGCAAGAAGCAACCTACTATGGCCACTTCAAGTTGTGAGACTGAGTTCAAGGGCAGTCTTCACAGTTATGGTTAAGTGTGTATGGCTCAGACACCTTATGGCTGATTTGGGTGTTGGAGAGGACACTACCAACACTATCTACACTGACAATCAGAGCGCATTGGCAATTGCGAGGAACCCCATTTTTCATGCTTTCACAGAGAACATTGAGGTGCATTACCACTATGTCAAGGAGAAACTCTCAGCAGGAGAGATCAGTGTGGCAAGATTTGTTTAGGGTGCAATCAAAGAAGAACATATAGTGTCAAGCAGCATGGGCACTCCCACACCAGGAGCATGACAATTTAAGGTGGAATTTCAATCATTTATGTATTCAAGAGGCCGTATATCAACAATGCAATGGGGAACCGGTGACTTTGAAATAGAGTGGCACCATAGTAGCAACTTGAAGACCCTAAAATGCATGTTGGGTGTTGGGATACGAGGTTTTGTTGCATCTCTTGTGTGAACAAACTCTTCCACCTAGAAAAGTCATGTGTCAATAACTCATGTGAAGAATCTCTTACAATCCTTGTATAAAGCACAACCACATCTTATTTGTGCATAGGCAGCCACATCTAGTTTGTGCATAGGCAGCCACATTTTATACCGATGTGTCAAAAGATTGTCTCTTTGTATATGCCTATATAGAGGCACATTATGCTTAATAAAAGCAAGTCTATCATTTTGCAGCTATACTCTAGTGTATTGTTTGCCCAATATCAAGCTCTCATCTAATTCTATTTTAATCATGCTTATGCCATGAATGGCACATTAACACATCCACCATAACCTAGTGACTGATATCAGAGTCGAAAATTCATTGCTTAGATTTAATTAACCTCTCTTCTCTCTCCCTAATCAGTAGCATCACTAATTAAGTTTGGGCATGTTCTGGAAATACCAATGAACTACTACCCTTTTTGATTGGTGAGCTTTTGATTAATGACATCCTACTAGTTGTGTGTATGTGTCTGCAATTATTTTTTTTTGCTTCTTTGTGTTCACCCTTCAGACCATTTTGCATTAGCATTACTCTCGATGTATTTTTTGTTTTCTTGTGCAATTTATGTGTGCAAATATCTCCTCACGTGCTTCACAAAGCAACAATTGACATTCAATTTGGATTAATAGTGAGATATTTACGCCTTGATTAAAATCTTAACAAAGCCAAAAATCTTGACTATCTTAAAAACTAAGCGAGCGAAAACATAATTTGCCAAGTTAGGAAAGGTGAGAGAGAGGGGGGAGAGAGAGGGAATTCTCTAGAGTGTAGAGAGGGGTGGAGGGGGAGGAGATCTTGCAAAATAGGTTAAACACCAAACTCGTTTCGCCATTAGCTCATCAGTGGTGTTAACCACACAAGAGGAGTAGGAGGGTTTTTAAATAGGTAACCATTTGTGAGAAGAGGGGTTCCCAAGGTAGGTACAAGGTTTAAAGAGGAGGAGGCCACTTTAATAGTGGGGAATTAGCTCTTAAATAGGGTAGGAAAATGAGGGAAAGAGGGAGGTTTAAAGAGTGTTTATTCTTTGGGGGGTACAAGGAGAAAGGGACTTTCGACCAAAAATTTATGGAGTAAGAGAAGGGTGGTATGGGGGGACTAAGACGTAAAAATTTATGGATTAAGAGGGGGGTTGTATGGGGTAGACTATGACCAAAATTATGGAGTAATAGGAGGGTGGTAAGGTGGGAACCTTGACAAGGGGGGAGGGTAGCCGAATGGGTAGGGGTGAGGGTACGTGTGTGTGTGTGTGTGGGGGGGGGGGGGGAGGGAGGGGGGACAAAGGGTGTTATTAAGGAATAGAGGGAAGGTAAGGGAAAGGGGTAGTGGGTTCCCTCTTTGAGAGAAGATGACCTAGCTTCGGTGCATTCAGCCAACAAATGACCGGTTTGGAAATAGGGGGGAGTTCGGAGTTATTAAGAAGCTTCGAAAGAGGTTGGTTAAGAGCGGGCTAGGTTGAGCTTGCGGGTGAAGGGTGAAAAGGGGATTTTGACAATGGAAGGTGGGGCATTTCATTACGAAAATTTTGAACTCATTTTTGGGCCTTTTAAGAGTGCCACATCATCAAAGTTGTACAAAAGAAAGCAACCCGGTAGACCCCTCTAAATATTGCTTAGAACCCCATGATATGACCTATCATTGGAAAGTTCTTGAAAAATGGATTCTAAAGAGCCAAGGTCCGAAAAGTTCGGATGAATTCTATGAAAGTTACCCCATTTTTTTTCAATCAACCACGTTTTGTTACCGTTACGGTAATCTAAAATCACCTTTTTCTAGATGTACATGAAGGCAATGTCCGATACATGCATGCTATATATCAATAGATAGCATTTGAAGAGTAGATTCTAAATATCCAACCTCCGACAAGTTTGGATCTTATTTGCAAAAAAAATACCGATCCCCACTTTTTGAAAGCTATGCCACATCAACAATTCTTACAGGGCCCATTTTTTAGTCCAAACTTTTCCTAATGTTGTGGTTATCCTTAAGAAGGAGAGAGGGCCTCGAAGCGTAGGTTACATACAGAAAAAATGCTTTCAAAAAAGGTGTCAGGTAACCTTTGGCACTTAGTCGATGGAATAAAAGATTGCGAATAGAGATAAAAAAGCCCTCAAGCGAGTTTTCCCTAATGATATACCTTTCGAGCTCTGATAGTATAAAGGCAATTTTCTGGTGGGTGGGGTGCCAAGATTGCCACGGGATGTAGTTGTACGAGTTAAGAGGTTTTTGGTGGCAATGTGTGTCTAAAATCCCCTTTGAGAAGAAGGAGGGCCCTTTAAAAAAGTGTATGTCCAAGATAAAAGCTTCATGTGAAGAGATGAAGGGAGTGATTTTAATATGCTCTTGCAGAGGATGCCCATACTCAAGGAGGTGTGTTTCTAGGATGGCGGGGGGGCCGTCCCACACTCCAAAAGTGTCGTCTATGAACCTCTTAAAGTATAGGAGAGAAGGGGAAGAGACAAGATTCCCGCCTTCTTCCAAAGAGCAAGGAAAAAGACATGCGTACACCACCACAAAATTAGATCCCATAGCGGTTCCTTTGACTTGATGCCAGAATTTTCCTTTAAAAGAGATGTAGTGATGGTTGAGAATGAGAGAGGCAAGGAAAAGAATGAAGAGGACTTTGGGATAGGGAAAAAAACCAAGGATAGAGCTTTTTAGAGCGTTAAGCCCCTCCTGGATAGGAATGATGGGATACAAGGATTCAACATCAAAGGTAAAGAGAGTGACATGGGGGGAGAAGGGGATAGAGGCTAAGTCTAAGATGAGAGAATGAGAGTCCTAGAGGTGTTGATTTTTGGCTAAGAGAATGGTGAAGAGTTTCACATGTAACCACTTTGAGGCATTCTCTAGGATATACCCCTTGTATGAACAAATGGGGCGGCCTACAAGGACTGGTTTATGAATTTTGGGTAGAAGGAAGAAGGGACACGGCTTGGGAGGGGTAAGAGAATAAGAGAGGATGAACGATCCCTCTTTGGAAGGTAGGAGATGAAAGCTTGCAACAATGGAAAAAAGAGTGGATTGTACAAAAGGCAAAGGAGGGGTAGCGATGGGAGAGTAGGTGAGAGGGTCTAAGAGATGGCGTGGTTCTTATTTAGCGTACCACGATTGTGAGAGAATGACAGGGCCAAGGTTCTTGTCAGCCGGTTTAATTAAACTTTTATGATCATTCTTTAGAGAGGAGATGGCGTTCAACAAGAGGGTTTTGGGTAGAAAAGGAGAAAAATGAGAAAGGAGGGGTTTTAACACTAGAATGGTAACCTAACAGGACATAAAAGTGTCCTTTCAGGGTTTTGGGAAAAATTTCCAAAACCATAGTAGATCCACTCGTTTTGAAAAATCCTTTCATGAGCTTATAGTTCAATAACTACTACATATGGAAAAAATGAGAAACTTGTAATTTTTCTCATCCCTTAGTCACTACAAGCCTCGAAAGTTGATGGACCAATGCATTTTGCCCAAAACATCAATTTCTTACGGTTGATTCCATATAAATAATAGTGGGGATTTTTGTAGGACATGAGATAAAATGCCTCGTTAACTTTGATGGGTTGGTGACCAAAACATATGGTTGCTTTTACCTGACTAATTTTTTTTTCGGCAAAAAAATAGGTACAAAAAAGTTGCATTTTTGCCATTCTGCGGACCTGTCATCAAAGTTTCTATAGTCACGCTCAATACAGATAGTATATACATGTTTTCTTAGTTCCCTTTGGGCCTTTGGATTCAAAAGGAGCCATGGAGCATGTCAAAAGGATAATGGATCTCTTACAATTGGAACCTTGGGGGCAATGGTAAAGTGCTAAATACAGCAAACATGAAAAAACTGGGTTTAGCATTATGACCTCTAGAAACCCATAGAAACTACTCAATATCTAGCCAAGTTTGTTGTCTATGATTAGATATGGTTACTACCTACAAAATACACACAATTGGCCTAAGAAAATAGCAATATTGAGAAAGTTATACTTGCTACTCTAAAATGTATCGTATTCTTCAGCAATCAAAAAACTCAACCATCATCATATACTATGCTATATAGCATATTAGGTCCCCCAAAACTCAAGGAAGACTAGATTTATGTTATACATTACACTTACACAATCAAAATTGAATTTGGATATCAAGAAAGCCACCAAAAAAATCATAAAAGTGCTAATTTTGGCCAAAAAACAGGATTATGAAATTCTTGTAAATTGGTCATAACTTTCAATTTTAACACTTACCTCTCCCTACAAGCATCAAAACATGTTGAGAACTATGAAGGCCTAACCTCTAGCCATCTAAAACTCACAAACATGAAGTTTAGAGTGGTATAGTTGCCAAACATTGAAAAAAAACCAAAAACAGGACCCGTTTTTTCACACAGTTTAGGTTCAAAAATGTTGTGCAAGAATAAGGTTAATGGTGAGATCGATACTCCAAAAACAATGCTAAGTTTTTTTCAGCTCATAAGGCAACTTTGTGGATATATAGCACCTAGAAATTCATTTTCATACTCTTCAAATAATTCAAGCAAAATGGTCACTTAACAGGACACAAAAGTGTCCTGTTACCATTCTAGTGTTAAACGAGAGAAAGATCAAAGGCAAGACTCAAGGTGGTGGAGCTAGAGGGAGGGTTCCAAGAGGGGTTAGGGAGAGAAAAAGAAGTGAAGGAGTACGATCGGAAGTGCGACGCGAGAGAGAGTGCGAGAAGAAGAGCACGACGATATGGTGAGCTCGCTCTACTGTAATGTGTAGAGCATAGTGAGTTCTTATTAGGTTTTTACAAAAGAATATGTGTACATACCTGGCATCCCGCCTACTTACCTGGGCGACCACATTGGGCTTTATACCCCAACAACCTCCCACTTAAAGTCCAATGTGGTACTTTAAGTGTGAGAGAAGCTACTATACAAGCTAATATACAAGAGATGTAGAGAAGTGATGTACTACCCTACACCTAACTGGTTGCGAAAATGCACAAAGCTCTGTGAGGGAAGTCCTTTTGTAAGTAGATCAGTAGGATTTTCTGTGGTGTGAACTTTGACAAGCTGAAGTTGCTTATCCTCGAGCATTTCCCTGATGAAATGATACTTTACATCCACATGCTTTGTCTTTGAGTGATAAACTGGATTGCGAGCCAATTGTATAGCACTTTGACTATCACAATATAACACATGCATCTCTTCTTTGATTCCCAAATCTGTTACTTGTCGATTAAGCCAAATTGGTTCTTTGCATGCCTCTGATGCTGCAACATATTCAACCTCTGTAGTAGACTGAGTAACACAATCTTGTAATCTAGAACGCCATGATACTACTCCACTAGCCAATGTAAAGACATACCCTGACGTAGACCTTCGGTTGTCTAAGTCACCTGCATAATCTGAGTCTGTAAAACCCTTTACACTTAGCTTCTGAATCCCATAGCATATACGCATACTCTTTGTAGCTTTCAGGTATCTCAATATTCCTTTCACTGCCTCCCAATGTTTCTTACCTGGGTTTGACATGTATCGACTTACCACTCCCACTGCAAATGCAATGTCTGGGCGAGTAGCAATCATTGCATACATCAAACTACCCACTACAGACGCATATGGAATCTTATCCATTTCAGCCTGTTCGTCTTCAAACACAGGACAATCTTGTTTGCTAAGTTGCACATATGGTGGCAATGGAACACTCAGTGCCTTTCCCTTCTCCATATTGAAACGTTGCAAAACCTTGTCAATATACTCTGTTTGAGATAACCAAATCAACTTCTTTGATCTGTCTCTCTTAATGCGCATACCAAGTATATGACTTGCCTCACCCATGTCTTTCATGTCAAACGATTTTGCCATCTTTGACTTCAAAGCTGAAATCTCTTCCAAGTGCTTGCCAGCAATCAACATGTCATCCACATACAAAATAAGGATCAGCCAACTACCATCCTTAGCCTTCTTTGTACATAGAGAGTGATCGAACTCACTACGTTTGTAGCCTTGAAAAAGCATAAACTTGTGGAATTTATGGTACCATGCCCTCGGTGATTGTTTTAAGCCATAAAGACTCTTTAGCAACTGGCATACCCAATCTTCCTTACCTTTCTCAACAAACCCTTCTGGCTGCTGCATGTAAATTTCCAAATCTAAATCACCATGCAAGAACGCTGTCTTGACATCCATTTGGTGCAAAACCAAATCTAATATGGCAACCAATGCAAGAAAGCATCTCAATGTAGTCATCTTGACCACCGGAGAGAAGAATTCATCAAAGTCAATGCCTTGTTCTTACTTAAATCCCTTGGCAACAAGCCGTTCTTTGTACTTTGGCTGACTATCATGAGTGGTGATCTTATACCTGTAAACCCATTTACAGGGTAGAGCCTTTTTGCCCTGTGGTAATTTAACTAGCTTCCATGTCTGATTTTTATGCAGAGCTGTCATCTCTGACTGCATGGCCAATTGCCAATTACCGGAGTCCTTCATTTGCACTGCTTCCTTGTAACATGAAGGCTCATTGCAATCAGTCAACATGACATAATTCATAGATAGAACAAACTTATAAGGAGGTCGCATGACACGTCTAGATCTACGCACAATAGGTGGCTCAGGCTCAGCCACAACCTGTGGTTCCACTCTATCCTGTCCTTGCTCCTCTTGAGCCCTGACATTTTGTCTTGCACGTGCAGGTCCATCTTCTTGGAAGACAACTCTTCTAATCTCCTCAACCCTCTCTGGTTTAGAATGATATTTGGATTCATTAAAGTGAACATCATTGCTGCGGACAACCTTTCTGGATTCGGAATCCCAAAGTCTGTGCCCATCTCACCAGAATTACCATAGCCTAGAAAGATGCACTTTCTACTCTTTGGCTCAAGTTTGTTCCTAAATTCCTTTGGAACGTGAGTATATGCCTCACAGCCAAAGACTCTGAGATGCTTGTATGAGGGCATTTTGCCTGACCATACCATCTCTGGCACTGAATCCTTCTGCAAAACCTTGCTAGGAGATCTATTTACAAGATGAACAGCTGTTGATATAGCTTCAGCCCAAAACCCATTTGGCAGATGTGCATTAGACAACATACTTCTGACCTTCTCTTGTATGGTCCTATTCATCCTCTCAGCAACACCATTTTGAGGAGGATTGTAAGGAGCAGTAAGTTCACGTTTTATACATTGTGACTCACAAAAGTCCTGAAAGGCCTTTGAAACATACTCTCCACCATTGTCAGTGCGTAAGCATTTAAGCTTCTTGCCACTTTGATTCTCCACAAGTGTCACAAACGTTTTGAAAACACTAAACGCTTCATCCTTGTGCTTGAGAAAGTAAACCCATACTTTCCTCGAGTAATCATCTATAAATGTCATAAAGTAAGAAGCTCCCCCTAGAGATAGGTTAGGCATAGGTCCACACAAATCAATATGAACAAGTGCCAACTGTGTATCTCTTCTACTGCTTCTATGCTTATGTGGCTGCTGTGTTTGCTTACCATACAGACAATGTTCACAGAATTCAAAATCATTAAATGAAAAACCAGGCAAATAACCAGAACGAGACAAGATTTCCATTCCCTTCTTGGACATATGTCCTAACCGGCTATGCCACAAAGAAACGTTCGGCTGCTCGGTTACATTGATTACATTTTTAGAGACATTTGATACATAAATCACGTAAAGTCCTCCAGACTTTACTCCATGTGCCAGTGTCATAGAACCCTTGGATATCTTCCACATGTTCTGTCCAAAAGTGGTGACGTAGCCAGCATCATCAAGTAAACCTGTGCTGATCAATTTTTTGTAATTGCGGGAACATGTCTCACATTCTTCAACATGAAAGAAGAGCCATTCTGAAACTTCAATTGAACATCTCCAACACCTAAGATCTCACATGTCTGCCCATTGCCTAGCCGAACATGATCTTTAGTGGTCACATAAGAGGTAAACCACTCCTTGTTTGGAGACATATGAAGTGATGCCCCTGAGTCTATAATCTAGTCACTCAGTGCATTTCCATCAGATGCTGTAAGAAGAGCTGATTCCATTGTATTCTTCAAGAAGTAGATGTCTCCTGACACTAGACTGTCATCCTCTGCAACAGTGTTTGTCACATTTATTTCTTGAATCTTCACTGAGGACTTGTTCTTCTCACCATGGTCTTCAGCTTTCTCTTTGCCTTTTTCTGCTTTCCATTCTCTGCAGTCTCTTTTCATGTGACCCTTCTTGCCACAATGGTAGCATTCTATGTCACTCTTTCCTTTAGCACTACGGGACTTGCTACGAGACTGATTCCTCTTTCCACCTTTGTACTTTTCTTTGGTCCTTCCCCTAACAACTAAGGCTGTTCCTTTGCCTTTGTCCATTATCTTTCTATTGGTTTCTTCAGTAAGCAGACTTCCTTCTACACCTGCTATGTTCAAACCATCTGGAGGTGCAGAATTACTCAAAGCTGTGCGAAAAGTGTCCCAACTTTCCGGCAATGTGATCAATAGGAACATAGCTCTAACAGGTTCATCAAACTTGACACCTTGAGGTGACAACTGACTGTAGATTGTGTTGAATTCATTCAGATGATTGGACATAGGTGTCGCTTCTTTCATCTTCAAGTCAACAAGCTTCTTAAGCCAGTATACCTGTGAAGCTGCACTCTGCTTCTCATAAAGATCACTCAGCTTTAACCATGCTTGATAAGCCGACATCTCATCTGCTACATTGAAGTAAACGCTTTCTGCCAAAGTCAGCATAATGGTAGAAAGTGCCAATTCATCCATTTCGCTTCACTCATCTTCGTCCATATCTTCTGGTTTTATCCCCTTGAGCTTTATAGGTTTTATCTGCTTCTTTTGTACCAACACGTTGTCGAGAAATTTGCGGTCTTGCCAGGAAAGCACCGGGCTTATGGCTGTGAGAGTTTGTGAGAGAACTCAACAAAAACTATATGAAGGAGTTAAACCATATATGCCATGAAGACTAGGGTTTGGAAAGAAGTGCAATCAAAGAAGACTCACTCTTTCTCTCTTGCACTCACACACACAAAGAAAGAACGCAAAAGAGAATGTCAAAACAATATGAAGATGAAAACATCAAGGCTATGGTCATACCGTATCATGGGTAATATGAAAGGGTTAATGGATGAGTTAATGGCATTCAATCTTGGCTGACCAAATAGGCTATGAATTGTTCTTTGGAATTGTAGTTTTGTGCTTACCATAATATATATATTTTGTCTAGTGATTGGGATTAATTGTGTGTACAAATCCTCTTGGTTCATAGCAAGATAACTACGCTTACATCAAAAGAAAAATTATAGTCTATGAGAGGTAGTATGATGGGATCCGGCGATAGAAGTATTTCATTGAGCCTTTCAGGGCCGAAGAGAAACACTATACGTTGTTGAAAGTGTATTTTACGGCTAATCCATACGTTAATTCTAATAGATCGTACAGAGTGAAAGCGATAGAAATGATCATCATGTGGGTTATTCATCTAGGATAGTATGTGAGAAATGTAGATATGAGAGAAGTGAAGAGATGAGAAGTTTCCCTCCCAAGCCCTATTCTTGCCCGTAGGCAATAAGGATACTGCGGGGCGAGATGTACCTGTAGCAAAGAGAACCTAGAGAGGATGAATGAATGAGAGAGATAGGTTTGGTTAAGGAGATGAGATTAGATACATATATATATGTTGGATTAGAGATGAAAATGAAAACAACAAGAAATCAAGAAAACATCAATGTAGAACACATCTTACTTGAAACCCTTCGGCACCATTATTGATGGAGAGAGAAGAAGAGTGGATAATTCCACTTTGATTGATACGCCAAGTACAACACCTTCTTTGACTAGAGTTGATCCTCCAAGGATGGCGTACAAGAATGGCTAGTTTTCCTCTAGGAGAAAGTGTAGGCTTGGGCTTATGTTAATGGGGCTAAGTACAATTAGGCATTACTACTCACTCCCTCAAGAATTCCTCTCATCAATGGCTTGAATGCTTGAGTTCCTTCCAAGGAAGAAGAGGTCCCCTTTTATAGGTGAAGGGAACCCACAAGGGTTTACACAAGAAGAGAGGAGCCAGTGTGAACAGGAATTGGAAAAGTTGGAAATGAGCTGTCCCTACATGATGTGGGCAGACTGGGGTCCAGTATTTTGATCATATCTCCTCAACCGTAGCTCCAAATAAAAAAGTAAAAATATGGGCAAAAACTTCAGCTCATTAGCTACGATTTTCATTTTAAAATCATTTTCCAATTCGGATTGGAACCTTGTGTAAATAATTCATCAAAATAGGGTCCATTTCTGGCAGCAAAAGTCTTCATGTGGTCCCCTTAGCCTAGACTTTCATTTGATTCCAAAGGACACCTCATGCCATATGAAAGCATGACATTGCTCCTTGACAAAGTTTTGTAATCATGCTTGCAATAATGCATTAAAATAAGTGTATCTTTGAAATCATGCCACCTAGTGTCCCACTAGGATTTGATTCCCTCCTAGTAGCTATTTAAAAAGAAATATAAGAAAAATATGAAAAATACATAGAATATATATAGATTGGAAATTACTCTAGATATAGGATCTAGATAGGGTGTGAGATAATAATGAGATGGTAGAAAGAAAGAATCAATGCTTTTTGCCCCAAGTTAAAGAGGTGGAGCTATTGACACTTTTCCCATAGTATTTTTTTGATGGTAAAGTAAGAATACATTACCCTTGAGATAAATAATAAGATGAGATAGAAAGCTTATTTTTATACTTACATATGCATATGTACATTATAGGAAATATAATTATGTATCTAAAAAGTTACAAGATAACTCTTGTAGCATGTGTTCCCACTATGTACATGTCAGAGCACGACATCCACCCCCTCTAAACCTGCACATCCTTCGGTATGTGCCAAATTATTTCTTTGTAAGATCAGCCCTCTTGTACATCTTCCTTGCTTTCATCTTCACTGGATGATTCCATAGCTTCATTTTCACTTTGATCTTCACCTGTGTTTTGCTCTTTTTCCTCATCAACATTTTCTGGATCATTGTCTCCTCTTCTCTTAAACATTTTGATCCTTTTTCCTGCAATGGGAATCTTTACTTCTGTGCCATCTAGTTCAGACAAGCTGTAAGTAGCATTTTCATGCACATGTTTTACAACATATGGTCCAAACCATCTTTTTGAAAACTTAGGCATGACTGTGTGTTGGTTATCAAGGCTACTATCATACACTAAAACCCAGTCACCTTTGTCAATTGCTTTGCTCCTGAGCCGATGTCGCTTATCAAAGTAGTCCTTGTTTTTCAATCTTGCATTTTTGAGTCGTTCTTTTGCAGCCTCAATGTCTCCAGGTCTTCTCTCTAGTTGCCTTATGCGCAATGCAAGGAGATCTTCCCTACTAAGCCCCTCTTGCCAAGGTAGTACATTCCATGTGGGAATTGTATCCTCAATCGGCATCACTGGCTTTTGACCATGCATTAGCTCCGCAGGCATGTAGCCAGTTACTGAGCTATGTGTTGTACGATCAGCCCATAAAGCGTATGGTAACAGTTTTTGCCACTCACCAACTCTTCCTTCGCAAGCCTTGGCCAAAGCTTTGATGATAGGAGGGTGCCCTCTTTCACTCTTTCCATTGCCTTCAGGGTTGTAAGCTGTAGTAAGAGAAAGCTTGATTCCTAATCTAGAAAAGAACTCCCTTGCTTCTTCGGCATCCAGTTCACCTCTGTCTGCAGTGATCTTTCCCACACAACCATAACGGCAAATCACCTCATCAAGAAGGAATTTGCACACAGCTTCTGTGGTTTTAGCTCTTAATGCTCTTCCTTCAACCTGATTAGTTAGGTCCTCTCGTGCAAGAACCAAGTACCTCATCTGCCAGAGTCCTAAAGGCATCGTGACTAGATCCACAACCCATTTATAGTGCATGGCTAGTGGATATGTAGGGTGCAATCCATCACGATGTCGAACATTTGAATACATTTGACAAGTTACACATGACTCTACAAACTGAGATACATATTTATACATACCCTTCCACCAGTATTTTTCTTTCAACTTGGAGAAGGTTGCCCACACACCCCTGTGTCCAGCCCATAGACTCTCATGAAACTCTTGCATGAGCTTTACTTGAGTCTCTTTTTTACATATAACCCGTTGTGGTGTAGCACCCTTTTGCTTAGGATGCTTCCACAAGTAACCATCCCTTAAAAAGTACCCATATGCTTTCCTGCGTATCCTCTTGAATTCTTGTTCAGACCAATCATCCTGTTTTGTTAGAGTACTCAAGTACCTTCCAATAGAAAGCCAATCACCTTCATAAAGATCTTTCAAGAACAATTCAAGTGAATTAGTCATGCAGACATTGTTACCTTTGACATGAGAGATAGAATAGAATTTTGTGCCTACATCATCTCCCTCATCAATCATTTGTGACTCATCTTCATACCTTGCCCTTGATAGCATATCTGCCACTGTATTGTCTTTACCTGCAATGTGCTTAAACTCGGGATTTAAGGACTTAATGTAGGCAATCCACCGCAACATAGCAATGTCTGGTGTTGAGCAGCTTGTAATCATCCCAAGAAGTGGTAGACAATCTGTTTCTACAACCACACATGCACCAATTAGGTACTCTTTTCCACTTTTCAAGGCTGTAACCATACCCCATAACTCTCTCTTTATCTGTGGATAGTTTCTTTGGCGAGCACTTAGTACCTTTGCTCCAAATCTTACCACATACCTGTGTCCTTCTTTGTCATCTTGCCCTATTGCCCATCCAATCCCTGTAGGACTGGTATCTACTATCACAATCACTGGCCTTTGACACTCATAGTCTACCTTTCTCAAAGTCGTTGCTGACTGGAGTAACTCCTTTAGCTTTTTCATGGATTTTACATGTGCTTCTGTCCATTTAAACTTTTGATTCTTTCTAAGCAGCTGATAAAGAGGATCAGCTACATGTGCATAATGTGGAATCCAAATAACATAGAAAACACATGCTCCCAGAAACCTTCTAACCTCAGTGATGCTAGTGCATGTTTCTTTCATTCTTTGGATGGCATATACCTTTGATGGACAAGGTTTCCTACCATATGGCCCGCACATGTGCCCCACAATGAGCACTTCATTGACACCAAACATAGACTTTTTCCCTCACAATGTAAGATTCACTTCTTCCAACCTAGACAAAATTTTATCACAATCATTTATGTGATTTACCACAAACCTGCGACATCCCTTGAGATCCAAAGCTTCAACTTTGTCACTTTCTTCACATCCTTTGATAGGCAAATCATCAATGAAAGGCATTGTGATGTGAGGAATAAAGTCACGTAAGACCTTATTCATCCCATTCATCATATGTGCAACCGAGTTGGTTGCTCCCTATGGCAAGGTACACATCCTTACCAAACCCAAAGGTGTCCTCATGGTTGTCAAGTCTCTGCTTTCGATTGCAAGCTGAAATTGATCATACCCTGAGTAGAGATCCCCCATTGAGTAGATTTCTCTCCCTGCAAACGCCTCTGCAAATTCATCCACAATTGGACCTGTACCTACATTTCTAATCGTCACCTTGTTCACTGGTTGCATATCTTGGATGAAGCGTAGAGAACCATTCTTCTTTGGAACTGTGAACCACCTGTTTGAGTATGGAGCACAAGAAGGCTCCAAGATTCCCATTTTGATTTTCTCATTCAGTAGCTCTACTAACTTTGGCAAATGAGCCTTTGGAACCGGAATAGGCTGCAGATTCCAAGGCACATGAGGTATTGTGAAAATTACCATAGGAGCTACAATATAAGGATCAACACATCCTATCTCATGTGGCTCAAATGCAAAAGCCTTACCATGCTTTGAAAGCATTTCTTTGAAGCACTTTGTCTCCTCCTGTGTTAGAAACTCCTCGCAACCAATCTGCAACTCTTGAAAAGACTCCTTTGTGAAGGTATGCCCGATCTTTTTAGGATTCCGCAAACTTGGTTGTAAAGAAGCCTGTTCAATCTTTTCCCTGTTGTTGGGTGGTAAGGGTGAAGCTACTGGTTTCACCTTCTTTGCTACACTCTTGTATTTAGTTTCAACATGGACTTCTGGGCCTACTGTTTGGCTTTCTTTAAAGGCTTCTATTACTTGATACATTTCCATAGAGCAAACTTCCACAACTTCATTTTCAAGATGCAAACTAGACCTCATTATAGCATCAAGATCACCCATAGTATCTACAAAAGAAACTTGTTCACACAAATCCAAAACATTTTCAGTAGGCTCTAGCAACCCACTCTTTTTCATGCCTATTTGTACATTATGCACATATTGCTTCTCACATCTCTTCAAATCTTCAAGTTTTGTAAAACATACTGATCCATTCTTTGTTACCAAGGAGCTCGTTGAAAATGCTTCACCTATTTTTGGATCAGGCGAGACCCTTTTTCTTTCTGTACCACCGCAATCCCGCTTTACAATGGTACTTGGCCAAAACCCATCATTTCTCTATGATCATGAAACTCTTTGCTCACCTTTGGTAGAGGATGTTCTCTGAGGTTGTCACGATTTCTTTCATGGTTTACACAAACTGTGAGAAATTGGACAGCACATTTACCATCTTTACTACGTATCCTAGCATATGCTGAACCATCGTCCATTACCTTTGTTTCCATTCGAACTCCCACAATGTAGGGCTGTCCAAGGATGAGATGATATGAAGACGTATCCTGTACAAAGAAGTTTTGGTCAATCTTTACATCACCTATTGTTACCTTCACACCTGGACATGCTGCATACAATTCACCGGATGAATTGTTTGCCACTTTTACCATCCAGCCATGATCTGTGTCCATCGGCCATTTGCACTTGTTGTAGAGACTCTTTGACATTATGTTTATTTCTGAACCATGGTCAATCAAGGCAACAAATGGCTCTTCAAGATCACCTACCTTGACCAAAGTTTCCGTAGTAGCCCTTGCCCAATGACTTCGTGAATAGTAACTCCTAGGAATATCTTCAACTTCTTCATCATCATTTGAGAAATACACTTGCTTCACTCTCCCACTAGATTGGTAGCATCCTACCACAGCTCCATCATTCTCCTTATTTTGCAGTTGCATCCCTTGTGTCTTTGAGGTTTCCCCTTCAACTTGTGGACGAGAAACTTCAGCAAGGGTTTGCCTCTTTCTTTTGATGATGTCAATGATCTCCTCATGGAATTCACGCTTTGCAATGCCAAGAACTTCTCCCAGAGTAAACTCAATCTTGCTATTCAAGATCCTTTCCTCCAAGACTTTCTTTAAATCTGTAGCAACCTCAATATCAGATTGTAGTTTATAAGTTGGGCCTTTTGTCTTACCTTTCGTTGGCTCTTTCTTCTTTCCTGTTGTAGACTCCTCCATGAGTACTTCACGTGGAGATGCTCCTTGTGTTGAGGGTGTTTGAGAAGGCATTGAGTCGCTTCCTCCCCCAGTTCTAGAAGCTCTTTTTGATGGTCCTTCATCAGCATTCTCATGTCTGCACTTCTCTTCTACAATTGCCTCATTTTGTTGGCATTTTGTAATGTAGGCATGCACTGACAATGAGTCCACTGGATCATTCCATCCTATTTCTAGACGTATGCAATCACCTGCTTCATGTAGAATCTCTTTTGTAAGCTTTCCCTTTTTAGCTAATTGCATGACATTTGGCCAAATTTGACCATGATGGTCACTCACTTCTTCATCACAAAAATGTTCAATTTTTACTCCATAAGTAGCTGCCTCAACTGAAGAGGTGGCATGCTTGGTTGCCATATCTTCAACTAAGGTTTGCATTCCCCCCTTCCCAAAGTTAGTTCTCAAGGGTAGACCTGTCTCTCTTAAGTGGATTTTACCATCCTTAAAAAAGACAACATCTTTTGACAAAGCATCACTAAAATCATCACAATCCCTTCTTACATGGTTTGTACTATCACACCAAATACATCTATTAACAAACCCTTCTTTGGGCTGTTGTCTTTGCCTAGGAAGTGGCCCTGATGGTTGGCCTTTTTCTTCAAGCTTTGCAAACTTCACCTTCAAGTCACGCATTCCCTTCACAAGCTCATCTAGCATGGACTCATCAAACTTAGGAGCGATAAAAGTAGGCTTTACCATTTTGTCAGAAGTTGAGGTGGAAGGACTTGTAGTGTTTACTACCATCTTGTCCCTTCTTCTTTGTCGTTTGGCAAGCAGTGAGACAGCACCTTCAACCTCATTCCAGTCGGTCTTTAGTCCTTGCTCAGCATCTTTATCTTCAAGAAGAAGCTCCAAATTTTCTTGAAACTCTTTACCTGCAGCTTGTAAGAAAAGATCTGTCTTCTCTGCATCTAGTGTGGCCCTTTCTGTCCTAGTGAGTTGTGCATAGCGCCGCTCAAATTCTCTAAGTAGCTCTGTTATTGATAGTCCTTGCTTTGGCTTGACTACCCATTCTAAGAATGTCCTTTTGGTCACTCTCTCAGAGTCCTCCATGAAATATTCCTCCTTTAAAGCTACTTTGAGTTCTTCCCAATTTCTCCCATGCCCATCTTGAATTGCCCTAACATGCTCCCTAATTTCTGGAGCAACAACTAGCTCAAAGCTTTGAATCATCTCACCTTCTGACACGCGATGCAGCTCCATCTCCTTCACATACTCGCGTAAGTACTTGGTTACATCTTTGCCATTAAACTGATCCATTCTGTTGACGACCGCTTGTATGGCCTTCGTTGCTGAAATCTCCCTTCTTTCAGTAGCATGTTGTTGTTGCATGAACATTGCAAATGCTTGAAACATTTGCATTGTTGCTGGGTCAAAATGCATACCCTGTTGCTCAACATGATCACCCATGGTTACCCACAAACTCTCACCCTAGCAGATTCGCGTCGGGTTCACCAAAAATATGTCGAGAAATTTGCGGTCTTGCCAGGAAAGCACCGGGCTTATGGCTGTGAGAGTTTGTGAGAGAACTCAACAAAAACTATATGAAGGAGTTAAACCATAGATGCCATGAAG
Organism: Adiantum capillus-veneris; assembly: GCF_014529385.1. Lineage (NCBI taxonomy): Eukaryota > Viridiplantae > Streptophyta > Polypodiopsida > Polypodiales > Pteridaceae > Adiantum > Adiantum capillus-veneris. The sequence goes on from NC_140940.1 coordinate 152,218,411, forward strand.
ACTAGGGTTTGGAAAGAAGTGCAATCAAAGAAGACTCACTCTTTCTCTCTTGCACTCTCACACACAAAGAAAGAACGCAAAAGAGAATGTCAAAACAATACGAAGATGAAAACATCAAGGCTATGGTCATATCGTATCATGGGTAATATGAAAGGGTTAATGGATGAGTTAATGGCATTCAATCTTGGCTGACCAAATAGGCTACGAATTGTTCTTTGGAATTGTAGTTTTGTGCTTACCATAATATATATATTTTGTCTAGTGATTGGGATTAATTGTGTGTACAAATCCTCTTGGTTCATAGCAAGATAACTACGCTTACATCAAAAGAAAAATTATAGTCTATGAGAGGTAGTATGATGGGATCCGGTGATAGAAGTATTTCATTGAGCCTTTCAGGGCCGAAGAGAAACACTATACGTTGTTGAAAGTGTATTTTACGGCTAATCCATACGTTAATTCTAATAGATCGTACAGAGTGAAAGCGATAGAAATGATCATCATGTGGGTTATTCATCTAGGATAGTATGTGAGAAATGTAGATATGAGAGAAGTGAAGAGATGAGAAGTTTCCCTCCCAAGCCCTATTCTTGCCCGTAGGCAATAAGGATACTGCAGGGAGAGATGTACCTGTAGCAAAGAGAACCTAGAGAGGATGAATGAATGAGAGAGATAGGTTTGGTTAAGGAGATGAGATTAGATACATATATATATGTTGGATTAGAGATGAAAATGAAAACAACAAGAAATCAAGAAAACATCAATGTAGAACACATCTTACTTGAAACCCTTCGGCACCATTATTGATGGAGAGAGAAGAAGAGTGGATAATTCCACTTTGATTGATACGCCAAGTACAACACCTTCTTTGATTAGAGTTGATCCTCCAAGGATGGCGTACAAGAATGGCTAGTTTTCCTCTAGGAGAAAGTGTAGGCTTGGGCTTATGTTAATGGGGCTAAGTACAATTAGGCATTACTACTCACTCCCTCAAGAATTCCTCTCATCAATGGCTTGAATGCTTGAGTTCCTTCCAAGGAAGAAGAGGTCCCCTTTTATAGGTGAAGGGAACCCACAAGGGTTTACACAAGAAGAGAGGAGCCAGTGTGAACAGGAATTGGAAAAGTTGGAAATGAGCTGTCCCTGCATGATGTGGGCAGACTGGGGTCCAGTATTTTGATCATATCTCCTCAACCGTAGCTCCAAATAAAAAAGTAAAAATATGGGCAGAAACTTCAGCTCATTAGCTACGATTTTCATTTTAAAATAATTTTCCAATTCGGATTGGAACCTTGAGTAAATAATTTATCAAAATAGGGTCCATTTCTGGCAGCAAAAGTCTTCATGTGGTCCCCTTAGCCTAGACTTTCATTTGATTCCAAAGGACACCTCATGCCATATGAAAGCATGACATTGATCCTTGACAAAGTTTTGTAATCATGCTTGCAATAATGCATTAAAATAAGTGTATCTTTGAAATCATGCCACCTAGTGTCCCACTAGGATTTGATTCCCTCCTAGTAGCTATTTAAAAAGAAATATAAGAAAAATATGAAAAATACATAGAATATATATAGATTGAAAATTACTCTAGATATAGGATCTAGATAGGGTGTGAGATAATAATGAGATGGTAGAAAGAAAGAATCAATGCTTTTTGCCCCAAGTTAAAGAGGTGGAGCTATTGACACTTTTCCCATAGTATTTTTTTGATGGTAAAGTAAGAATACATTACCCTTGAGATAAATAATAAGATGAGATAGAAAGCTTATTTTTATACTTACATATGCATATGTACATTATAGGAAATATAATTATGTATCTAAAAAGTTACAAGATAACTCTTGTAGCATGTGTTCCCACTATGTACATGTCAGAGCACGACAACGTGCCAAATCTGCTTCTTCCACAATGGAAATTGGTTCCATCCAGCTTCTTGATATTGTAAAGAGCAGTGTCCTGTGATCCAGCCATAGCTACGCTTCACAGTGGTTTACTTTCCTGGGAAAAATTCGGCAGAGTTTCCCCTGTAAACTGACCTCTGAACCAATATCAACCTGTCAAATGAACCAAGAAAGCTTCAAATTCTGCATAAATTTTGACAGAGTCTCCTTTGTAAAATGGCTCTGGTGTACTCAAAAAACAAACCAAAAAATAGCTCAAAAAACACTGTCTCTCTGACACTGTAAGCTGCGGGTAAACCTGTACTGTTTCTCATTGTCCTGTCACTGTCCTATAAGCATAGATTATGACAATGCCTCAACAGCAATAAAGCAAAGATGCAATCCCAACTGTCTAACTCACAGTCAATACATCCTAGCTGCCTATCTAAGGGTGCTCGAGGGATCGCTCCAAGACCTGTATCACCAAAAGGATCTCAACATTCGAGAATCCCCCAACTCAATAAAACCTCACTCGACCCTCAAAAAAGGCTGCAGTAAATCTAACAGTACATAGACTTCCCACAAAGTCATACATCCACAAATTTCCCACTGTATGCTGGAACCGCTGCGGCGGTTGTTTGCTGCGTGACTCACAGCCAGCAAACCCTCAATAGACATACATCATCTCTGACAATACATCCCATGTGGAAGTACTTGCAATGTCAGGATGAATCTGGAATATCAAGCAGCAAACACAAGCTACCTGATGAACTAGTGGATGTCGCCTACACTCTGTGTGTAGATGCGCCCGTGTCGTATGTGACACGCCTCCAAGAACTGTGAGCCGTCCTTCGATGTGTAGACAGCCACAAATCAACACTCTGGGAGTGTCGATATCCTCAGCACCTGCAGTCGTAGGCCGAAAACCCCAAATTTGCAGAGTCGGATCTGCACCCGTCGAGACCACGTAGTCGAAAATGGGCTGCGCAGACCTTTGTCGAAGCCGAACAGTGGCCGAGATAACCTCAGAATGAAATTCTGACAACACCAAGCCCTTCGGGCTTGCCCACGAGATTTGGGGCTGTGTCTTCGCCTGTCGAATTTCACTCCAATCTGAGCTGGTGACTCTAGCCTCCTGCAGTGCTGCCCCGAGCCTCGATCTGAGCTCTGATACCAGTGGAAGGAGTACGAGCGGAAGTGCGACGCGAGAGAGAGTGCGAGAAGAAGAGCACGACGATATAGTGAACTCCCTCTACTATAATGTGTAAAGCATAGTGAGTTCTTATTAGGTTTTTACAAAAGAATATGTGTACATACCTGGCTTCCCGCCCACTTACCTGGGTGACCACATTGGGCTTTATACCCCAACAAGAAGGAGGGAGAGGTAGTGCTTCTTTGAAAGATAAATTTAGTTGTAAGCTTCTCTCGAGGTTGGAGTATGCTCCGAAGATAGAAGAAGAAGGTGGAGGAGGGGGGGGAGGGGCGGGGGAATATAATTGAGTCCTAGGCCTAAAACTCTACGCTCCGCGGATGAGATAGAGCGATTGGCTAGGTTGTGAAAGGAGAGGTTAGTAATCTTGTGCTCTAAGGAAAAAATTTTTGCTTACCCAAAGCTAAGATTTTGTAGAGAAGGGGGTTGGTGAGGGGAGACAATATTTAAACCTTTTTCTATAATTATGGCAAGAGAGGGGAGAAAAGAGGAGTTACATGAGGAGGGTCCAAAGAAAGGGATAGAGAGGGGCATGGGAGAAGAGCAAGTGGACCCAAGAGGAAGGGTGCTCAAAGCCTATTTCTTCCTCCTCCATTGCAAGTTTTTTGACCCTCTAGGTTTGCAAGGGAGGCTATGCTTTGGGTGGGGATGTGGAGGGTGAGGGAAAGGGTGGAAGAGGAAGATGGGCCCAAGGGATAGTTGGGTGTTTTCAAAAGGGGAGGGATAAAGGTGGGGTTGGGAGAGGGGGGAGGAGTAAAAGGGGGTTCTTGGAGAAGGAGCTCAATGGTGGTTTACAAGGGGTGTAAGGGGAAGGGAGTAATCCCGGGGAGGAGGGTTTAGGTTTCTTGAAGGGTTGATAAAAACCCTCTTCATGAGAGGCATTTTCCAAAGGGAGGGTTTTCTTATTATGGACTACCCGATGGCAGTTTTAGGGTTGGAAGTCCTCTTTGGCGGAGGTGAGAGAAGATTCTTCATTTGAATGGTCACCTCATGATGCACCAATTTGCCAACCATATCCTCCTTGGGAGAGACTCCACCTCCTCCAAAATGTTAGCTTGATCCCTCTTTCTTGCATTATGGGCCACCGTGTTCATTGAAGAGGCCAAGTGGGTTTGGCGGATTTAATTTGAAGTTGAGCATCAAAATCATGTAGAGAGGAAATCTTCCAAGCGAGGAGTTGATTTGCCCAAGTTGAGGGTTGGACTCTTGGAAAAGAGATGGCGGCAAGATTCTTGGTGAGGTCAAGAAGCCTTTCTTCAACTATGTCACGGTAAGAGTCAAAGTTCTTTTGAAGGTTGGTGACAAGAATACCTTGGCGAGAATGTAGGCTTGGGTGCAATCCAATTGGAATTGGATGTTAAGAGCTTCTATCTTGGCACTCAAAAGCGCTTGTGCTTGAGAGTCTTCCAGGGACAGGCGGGGAGGCTTCATACAAAGGCTAAGGGGGGATTTTTGGTTGGCGAGAAGAATTTTGCAAATGAGTGAGGTGCGAAGAGGCTTTGTAGAGCTTGTGGTTAAGGGTTTTGAACACCGCTAAAGAAAGGTTAACAATTTTGTCAAATTCCACGTTTGTTGATGGCGGAAGGACGGGTAGGGTAACCATAGGCAAGTTCATGGCTGGGGATGGGGCCAAGGTGAAGGAGGAGGAGTTAGCCGAGAGGGAGCCGAAGGTGGTCGGGAAAAGTGAGGGGGGGGCTTGAGAGAATACCGCCTTGGTTTAGGCTTGAGAACGCACTATTCCGCAAAACAAAATCCGAATTGGCGGTGCCAAAGGCTTTGGAGG